>NW_026612650.1:8523159-8698104 GCF_029582105.1 Oenanthe melanoleuca
TATTCTGTGCTCACAAAAGGCCTGAGCAGAGAAACAAAGAGAAGTGTGCCCAAATCCCAAAGCTTTGCTCCTTTGCAGTCTCACCCAGATCTGGCTCAGAGGTGTGTTTAGGTTAGAAGAGGTCATGGAGAAAGATGCACTGCTTTGGAGAAGTCACGTGTATGTACATTTCTCCAGGACAACAGTCCAACAGTGTTGTTTGCAACTTGTTTGCAGAAGGATGAGTGGACTGTGAGGTCAATAACATTTGTCAATGGTTCCTCAAATCTTTATCCCAGTCTGGGATCCATTCAGCCCAGGGGAATGGGTTCATTTGTTACCATGGATCAGTGCTTGCCTGTGTAATGAATTCCTGAATAACTGGAACAAGCAATTCTGGATTCAGCTGCAGCTCTTGGTGGGCTGCATGATCATTGACTGTGCTGCCTTTCCAGAAATTATTTTGCAGTTTCCTTTCATCATCATTTTGTTGCCTTTAGGAGCTGGAAGAGAGATCACACAGAGTTAGGGGAAATAAAGAGGTATTTATTTGAAAGGCCTTCAAAGGCCACACCCAGAGCTGTGGCTCTGACCCTTTTCGTACCCCTCTTGCCAGATTGCTCCCAGGAGAGGAGGGGAGGCGGATCAACAGCCCATAGCACAGGACAGCTTCACTGTAACTAATTTAGTCTGCCTGGGTGAGTGAAAGCAGCACAACAGCTCTAATAGAGGCTCACTGTCGTTCGTGTACCAGTGGCCTTTGCTCCACTTCAATAGGTTAGAACTCACAATAAAGTCTTTCAGAAATTGGCAAATTTCACAGTGATACCTACAGATTATGGCAGGGCAGCAACTTGTGCAAGAACAGTAAACAATATTTGACAGGTATTCTTTAACCAAGAAATCTAGCCATATATTATAGTTCTAAATTTAAATATAAAGTAGAATTATTTAATTACATATTGGGGATTAAGTCCCAGAGTTCATGGATGAGTTAGCCAGTCAATGTCACCCACCAGGTTCCAGTTGTTACTGTTTTGTTTCTGCTGAGCCCAGACAACTCGAAATCTCTCTCGACACCAGGGTAACTCTGGAAGTAGGGGGCGAAGGAGATCTTGGGACAGGCTTCGATGACGGCCCGGCTGGTGACTCGCACACAGACCCAGCAGTGGGTGGTGCGGTGGGTGCGGTGGGTGCGGAGCTGCTAACCGGCCAGCGCGCACGGGCAGGCGCTGCAGCCTCCACCCGCACGGAGGTGGGCACGGGCCCGCAGAGCGCGGGGCATCCGCGGCAGTCGCGCACCCGCAGCGCGTTGGGGTTGCTGCGGAGCCGCACCCGGCAGCCGCGCAGCTCCGACAGCAGCACGCCCCGCTGCAGCAGCTTTAGCTCTCTGTCTTGGGCGCCGCTTAACCTGCACAGCGGCGGCCCGCCCGATTCGCCCTTGGCGAGGCCGGGGCCGGGCGCGGCGAGCTCGGCGGGGCGCGGGGCACCGCTCGGGGCCGCTTCTTTCTTGGGGACGCGAAAGACGAATTTCTTCTTCGGCTGCAGCCGCTTCCATTTCACGCGCTGTTGTCACCTCGCTTCCCGTGCTCCCCCTCCTTTTTCCCCTTTGCGGGGCTGCGGGAGGACGGGCCGCGCCCCGGCCTTCGGGGTTGCCACGGTAGCCATCAAGCCTAAGAGCAGAGGAGGTGCCACCTCTCCCATGGGCGGTTCCCTCTCCTTCTTCGTCAAAGGCCTTGTCCCCCGGCCCCCTCTCGGGGCGGCACCGAGGGCTGCACACACTGGTCATCTCTTCCCTCTTTCCCGACCCCCGTGGGCGGTGCCGGGGACGGCAGCTCGGGCAGTGTGCATGGCTGCCAGGGCCCCCTTCCTCCTCCTCACTGACCGGGGCCCTGCCTGAGCCGTGCCCCCCTTTGCGGGTTTCGGGAGGAGTTGCTGCAGACGGCAGCTCGGGCAGTGTGCATGGCTGCCAGGGCCCCCTTCCTCCTCCTTCACTGACCGGGGCCCTGCCTGAGCCGTGCCCCCCTTTGCGGGTTTCGGGAGGAGTTGCTGCAGACGGCAGCTCGGGCAGTGTGCATGGCTGCCAGGGCCCACCTTCCTCCTCCTTCACTGACCGGGGCCCTGCCTGAGCCGTGCCCCCCTTTCCCCCTCTGCGGGGCTGCGGGAGGAGGGGCCGTGCCCCGGCCCGAGCCCGTGCCCAGCGCAGCTGGGACCGATTCTGCTTTCATGGCAGGCGCTACCAGGTCCAAATCTGCTTTCTCTGCTTCCTCTGGATTTTTATATAAACTACTGAAAGTTGGCTCCTTCTTTTTATCCTTTAAGACTAATATATGCTCTTTCTCCTTTTCCCGGTCCAGCTCACATGCTAATATCAGGAAAAGCCGGCATATTTTAGCTCTTCAAAAAATTTATTTCTACGTAGTTGGGATATTAAACTTGATATTAATTTTCGATTTAAACTTCCAAACTTAGGCCAGGTTTCCCCATTATCTAATTCATACACTGGCCAAATTTTTTTCCGAGAGTCTAATAAGTTTAGGTTTTGAAAGCTCGGACTCCTCTCCAATCAGATTTGCCCAGCTTTTCAATATTAGCCCCAAAGGGCTATCTCTTGGAATACTATTATTATCAGATTCAGAAGAGGATGTGCAACCCATTCTGATATCCTGAAATATACAGCAAAGCACAAAACAAACAGTCGGGATTTGAAACCACGACCCTCTGAGCCACAGCACAGACACTAATTAACTGCACCTCTCTTTGGCTTCAAGCCAAGAGCACTGCAATTCAAACCTGCTCTTTATGAAGGCAGTCCTTGTTACAGATAAAGAGCAGAATTGTTGTGCTGAGGTTCTCCAAAACAAATTCACACTTCACAAAATTACAAATTACAAATCCTATTAGCACCTAACCCAGATGCTAAACTAACAGAATACCTTTTATTCCGTCACTCACACATCTCTGTTCCCAGGGTTCTTGGCTCTGATATCTCTGGACCTCCGCTGGGCCTTTCCAGAGCTGCCGGCCTCAGTCCAGGGATTTTTCCAGATGCCTCCTCTCCTGCCTGGCTCACCAAAAACTGTTGCCTTTAGGAGCTGCAACAGAGATCACACAGATTAGGGGAAATAAATAGGTATTTATTGAAAGGCCTTCAAAGGCCACACCCTGGCAGCAACAGTGCCACAGCGTGGCCCCCGCCCTGCCTGAGTGGCTCCAAGGTGGATGCAAAAGAGAGCTTGGTCACATGATTTCACATTTTTATAGACTTCAGTCCATTTACATACAGGAGTCAACCATCCAATTAATAGTCTCAATTGTAAGGTGTCCTCCTCCTCTTCTCCTGGCTGGCCTGCCCTCCTCTTCTCACACTGTTTATACTTTGGGCCTGGAGTCTGAAGAAACTGTCCTTGAGTCCATAGCTGGTATCGGACTGTTTCGCCTTTTCACCCTAAAGCACAACAGAAAGCATACCCAAGCAGAACAGCAAACTTGGATCTTAAGGCATCAATTTGAAGCTTCTAAATTTCACATTTCAATTTGCTTTGCCTTTGGAAAAAACACTTTTGGGCCCAGTGTGAACTGTGACCTTTTGACAGCAAAGTCCTCCTGCTTGCCAGTTTCTGATGTTACAGAAGAAAATGAATGTGAATGTGTTAGGTTTTCTGAAGGAAAACCTGTTTCTGAAGGAAAACCTGTATGTCAAACTCTATGTGTTTGCTTAGCTATGGGTCTAGTCCTGGCCTAGTAAAGCCGAGGCAGGGTGGCGTGTTGCAGGGAAAACTAGTGTGTGATGGGGTTGCCATCACCAGCAGAGTGAATGTGTCGTCTGGGGATTCCTCTGGAGACAAAATTATGCCACAATAGTCTCTTAGATCTTTCTAAAATATCCTAGAAAAGGCAGTGAAACTTCACATCTCCTTGCACACCCACTGTTTGAATAGGGGCATTTTTATCCCTCCTCAAAGTCATTGCTCTTGCACACCAGCAACGTGAACATCCATGGATGGGAATGATGCCTGGTCCTCCTGCTGGTGCTTCAGAGTACTGCTAAGTGAAGATCTGGGTAGCTACCAATATCAACACTTAATCAGCATTTCATGCTCCTTCAGGATGTCCAGATGTCAGGGCTTTTTGTTTCAAAACAGCATCAAAAACACCATCACTCTCTGGAGAAAAACAGTAAATGGGAAACAGGAATGCCAGCACTGCAAGTGTGGGGAGAAACGTGAAGTGTCTTTGTATAAATACGAATGGGAAGAGTGTAATTGCCAAAGCAAAGCTTCGTTAGGATAGCAGGATCAGTTCTTTACTGCATGCTTGCAACAAGATCATTTGGGACCTTCTTTTTGTATCTCATGCAGGAAAGGAGCTGTTAACAATCCCATGCTACTTAAACCCACATTGGGATATAGCTCTGTAGTGGTTCACCATGAAGCAGATTGCCTGCTTGGTCACTGCCAGCCCCGCTGACCCTGCAAGGGACCATCGTGCATCCCCTGCCTGTTTTGCCCCAGAGAAGCTTGGCTTGCCATATTAGTGTGGAATGAATAAAAGAGTAATAAAATGGACAATTAAATGGATCACTTTGGAGGATATGCTCATGCTTTCACATGACAGCCCTGTACCTCATGCTCCCAAGGCTTGTTACTCATCATCAAACATTTTAATTGAAAAACCTCAGCTCTCATGTTACCTGTGAATAAAATTGCATCAGATCATGGAGAATTCTGCTGGCAGGAACAGGACAAAAGCCTTCCAGCACTCACTTGCAGTTTTCCTGGATTTCTGCAGCCCTGCGTGGAAAGCTGCTATAAGCCGAGTGTTTGGAGTTGGTTTTACGGCCTTTATGAAAGATGTGTGGAGCAGTATGCAGGGCTCTCCAAGCAGAAAACTGTTTGTCCAAGAGCAGGGCCATGGTGCTGGCAGAAGCAGAGCAGCCCTGCTCCAAGCCCAAGAGTCTGTGAGCTGAGCCATGTCGGGGAGAAAAGACAGCGAGGGGCCCCAGCCCAGCTGCTTCACCTGCCTGACCCTTCTGACATCTCCTTTTTTCCTTCAGTTCCCTTATTGCAATCAGTGCATACAAGAGTTTACTTGATGCCTTTGATGCCAGGGAGCACCAAGAACTTGAACCTTGCTGGAGTCCAGCCCTGCCTGCCTATCTTGGAGTAGAAGGAAAACATGAAGAATCTGGGCAGCCTTTGAGCCAAAATGGCATTTTGCTGCTTCTGATTTCCTCCCAGCTTTTGCAGTGGGTTGACAGCTCCATCCCTGCAAGGCACTCCCTTTTGCAAGGCACACGCAGACCTTGGTGGAAGCTCAGGGTCCTTGAAGGGGCTGCTGCAGTTGGCAACAGGAGCCGCTGCTGAATTTTTCACGTTGCTTAATCTCCCCATCCCAAATGCCACCAAGTGGCTGAGGAAGGACAAAAAAAGATTTCCGTGGAAGAAGTGAGGCCAAAAGCTTGGAAAAGGATGAAAGAAATGCTATGATGATGATGATGATAATGACAAGAAAAATATTTATTTTTGACAGCAAGTGAACTCCCGCCACCCTCCAGCCCTCCCAGACTGGCAGCCGAGCGGTGCCGTTTCCATGGCATGAGGTGCTGGTAGCCTGGGGAGAGAAACCAGAAAGCCACGGTCAGTCGCAACAGGCTCCTGGCCCCCGTGTCCCACCACGGCCTGTGCGAGGGCCAGGCTGCTGGCTGTGCTCAGAGCCCAAACCTCCCAAGCCATGCTCTCATTTTTAGAGGAGAGCAGCATGGCAGGCCACGCTCCACCTCTTCTGCTTCAGCACCGCACAGCAACCTCCTCAGCAGCTGCAAGAGCGAGATTCTTGTGTGCCTGCTGCCCTCTGCCCCGAGCCCTTCTGCCACCTGTGCTGTGGAACCAGGTACCCACCTCTGGAGACCTGCTGCCAGGAGAGGAGCTGATCCCACACGAGGCCCTCGTCCTTCCTGAAGGGGATGTCCCCGCACACCGTGGCCCCCCGGGGTAGCGCCGGCACTGGACGGGCTCCACGGACGGTGCCGGTGCTCCCCCACCCGGTCCAGGCACCGGGTGCAATCTTCCTGGAAAAAACAAAGAACAATTGCATGAAAGTCACTTCCAAACAAGACCTGGGACCAAAAAAGAAAAAGCACCAAAGGTTATCACCGTTTCATGGGCCTGGGGAGGGTCTGACCAATCCAGTCGAGAATGAAACCTCTCCAAGGGTGGGAAAAACCCCACCTTTCCTGCCCGTAAGCCCATCCCTTCCTCAAGGGCCTGCAAAGCAGAGCAGCTGGGGCACGGCTTCAGATCCCATCCCCTCTGCTGCTCCCCATCCACACGGATGGATGCTTTGGTCAGACTGGCTGCCCCCACCCCAGTCCGTGGCAGGCATGCTGGCAGAAGCTCTCAATGAGGACAGGAGCCGGCTCCCCTTCCACAACACCCGTCCCATGTCCCGCCAAAAAGCAGCCGGGCGGGCGGCGGAAAGATCAATATTCCCCATTGCCACCAAGCGGGGAACCTGCGGCGCGTGGCCAGGCCGAGCCCTGCCGTGCCTGGAAGCACGAGCATCCCCCCGCCCCTGCGCCAGCTGGGGACTCATCTTGATTTTGTCGGGGTGCAGAGCGTGTCCTCCAGGAAGGGGCCAAACCAAAGCCCATCGGCTTTGCCCCACCAGCGGCCAGCTCGAGGACGGTTCTCCGGCTCCGCGTCGCGCTCCACAAGAACACGCCAGCTGTGCCTCGGCTTGCAGGGACACCACGATGCCATTGAGCTGCAGGGGGATGTTTCCCCTTTTCACTCCGGGGAACTTCACCGCACTGTGCCAAGACTTCTCCAACAGGACGGGGAGCCCTGAGCCGCTCCCTCCACAACTCGCGGGAACCCGCGGAAGCATCTCCTGGGCTGCGCTCTCTGCTCCGTGCCGCGGCCGCAGGGAAACGCTCTGGGGATTTCTTTGAGCGCCACGAGACGCGAGCAGCTGGTACTTGCTGGGCTCCTGGATCCTGCTGTGCAGAGGGATGGATCTCTGCTCTCTCCTGGGCCAGGTGGGGCTTCTGCAGCCAAGAATGCTCTACAAGGTCTTCCAGGCATGGCCTGTCTGCAGGGTCCATGGATAAACACCACCTGATGAGGTGCTGGCAATCTGCAGAGAGAAACCAGGAACCGCTGGTCAGCTCCTGGCCATGCTCTCCCAGATTCCACGGTGCCCACGCCACACTAGGAGTGCTTGGAGCTGCACCCAAAGCTTCCCATCCATCTTCCCTTTCGGAGGTGAGCAGCACAGAGGCACACGTGCCGCCTCCTCCAGCTAAGCACAGGAGATCGACCTCCTCCCAAGCTGCAAGAGCAGGACACTGATGTGCCAGCTGCCCACTCCCAAACCCTTTCTTGCTTCCGTGCCTTGAAGGCACATCCCCACCTTGAGACACCTGGGGCAGGAAGAAGAGCTGGCCCCGGACGATGTCCCCTCCAGTTCTGAAAGGAAGGTGCCCGCACACCAGGTGATAGAGCAGGATGCCCAGGGACCAGATAGTGGCTGGCTGGCCGTGGAAGCAGCCAAAGAGGATCCACTCCGGCGGGTAGTACTCTTGCGTTCCTATGGGACACAGATGCAGCTCATCAGGCCGATGCTGCTCCCTCCCTCCCAGCCAGCTCCACAACAGCCGGCCCCTGCCCCCGCCGAAAAGCAGCTTGGCTGCAGCTGGCTCAAGAAGGATTCCCCCTCCCTCTGTCTTCCCCTTGTGCCACCAAAGGAGAGAACCTCTGCTGCACGGCTGGGCCCTGGCTTTGGGCTCACCTGCCATCCAGGTGTAGAAGGTGTCCTGGAGGATGGTGCCGCAGCCGAAGTAGATGAGCTTGGCCTCGCCGGTGGCCAGGTCGACGAGGATGTTCTCGGCCTTGATGTCGCGGTGCAGGACGCCGCGGCTGGTGCAGTGCCGCACGGCCTGCAGCACCTGGCGGAACAGCCCCCGCGCCACGGGCTCTGCCAGGGACCCGCCCGCCTCCAGCAAGTGCCACAGGTCCCGGCAGCGCTCCGGACGCTCCATGACCAGCGCGAAGCCGTCGGGCAGCTCGAACCAGTCCAGGAGCCGCACGACGCCGCCCAAGCCAGGGCACGACACCATCCACTTGAGCACCAGCTCCAGGGCACAAGGGCGCCGTCGTGCTGCGGGGGGACCGCGATGCCGTCAGCGGGGCCGATGCTGCGCCGCGCCTTCGGCACCCCCTGCCCGGCCCCGCCGCAGCTCGCCACTGCCCGGCCCGGGACGCTGCGCGGCCCCCGCTCCCTCCACGCTCCCTCCCCGCTCCCTCCACGCTCGCTCCCCTCGCAGCGTCCCGGCTGCCACCCACCCTGCCGGGCCTGGCCTTCGCCCCGCCCGGCTCGCCCCGCCGGCTGCTCCCGCTGGCCCCGCTCACTCACCAGCCGCGCCCACTCCCAGATGCGATCCCGGGCCACTCGCCCGATGGCCACCTGCAAGCCAAGGCCAGCGCCGGGCTCAGCTCGCCGCCCGCCGTCCCGCTCCCCGCTCCCAGCCGGCCCCGTCTCTTACCGGGGCGCCGTCGGCGAGCCGGGTCCCGGCGTAAACGCTGCCGCAGCCGCCGCTCCCCAGCAGCGGGCCCTCCCGCTAGAGCTGCTCCAGGGGAGGCTTCTCCGCCCGTGCGGACGGCACGGCGCCCTCGCCATTCTGCCCGGGGCACCCGCCCGCCCCGGGCGCTGCTGCTTCCCGAGCCGCCCCGGGCTCCGGCGGCTCGGGGCCGGCGGCCGAGCTGACGGGCGGCGGGGCTCGCACCGGGGAAGCCGCCGGCCGCGGGCCGGGAGCCGGGCGGCTGCGGGGCGGCTGCGGGCGGAGCCGCGGGAGGGGCCTCGTTCGGGGGCCGGGGCCGGGCCAGGGCCCGCGCCAGGCGGAGCCAAAACACGGTGCTGCTCCAGCACCGGCACCACCGGAGCGAGGAGCTCTGCCAGAGGCTCTTCAAAAGAGCTTCCAAAATGGGCTGCCCCCATTCTGCCGACAGCAGTCTGCCCCAAACATGTGGACTGTGTGGCCATGATTTTAACAGAATGTGGAAAATGCATTGTTTGAATGTGTTTTATGTTGTCTAACACCACCTGACTGGAGCAGTTTGGTAGGCAGGACGCCCTGTGGGCAGGGCCATGGCAGGATGGGTGGCTGTCACTTGCACTGGCAGTGTCATTTTTCCAGGCAGGCTC
The DNA here is from genome assembly GCF_029582105.1 of Oenanthe melanoleuca. NCBI lineage: Eukaryota > Metazoa > Chordata > Aves > Passeriformes > Muscicapidae > Oenanthe > Oenanthe melanoleuca. The sequence goes on from NW_026612650.1 coordinate 8,532,343, forward strand.
CTAGTACAGCTGTGGGAAAGGCACCAGCAGCTGAATCAGGCCCAGGGAGCAGCAGCAGCAGCACATTGAGGAGACCCGCATCTGCAAAGAGCCCCTCACCCCCTTTGCTCCCCCATGGCAGCACAAGATGATTCCACTGCAGGTGAAGGGCTGCAGCAGACTGGAGACTCCTTCAGGCGGGACTTGCTGCAATCTCATTCCTGCAGCTGTGCTGCGAGGATGTTGGCTGCAGCAGGGGTGTCCATGCCCAGGAATGCTGCTCGGCTCAGGGAGGCAGAGTGTGCACAAAAGCTGCATTCAAAGCACTGATCGTGAGCCCCCGAGCCACTGGCAAGTGCAGCAGCTCTTCTTCATTCCGTGCCAGTGAGAGCCCAGCCTTGGAGCCTGTCCCTGGGAACAGGGAAACACTCTGAGGATGGTTCTGAATTTTCAGGGACAGTCAAAATGAGAATCGTTTTGAGGCTGGTGTTGCAGTGTTGGGTTTGGGTGTGTCTGCAGGAAAGAAAGCAGGAATAAATGCCACAATGAAGGAGAACCTTTGCATGGCCAATTTCCACCCTACAGATACACTGATCATATTGGCCCACTAAATACTGGGGCCATCGAATGAAGAGTGAAAAGCTTCTTTGAAGAGATAGGAAAGATGAGACTTGAAGAAATAATTTTGCTGATGCAGGAAAAGGGATCAGACCCACTGGTGCCTTGGCTCATGCTCAGTTCTGCCAAATCAAGCATGATTAGTTTTAACCGCTCTGTTGCAGAGTATTTCAGAAGAACTTGCCCCATGCCATTTCCATTAAGAAACTTTTGAATTGTCAGAAGCGCCAAGATCAGAAATATTTTGAGGCAAATCCTGTTTATGTTGGGTTTCAGTGTCTGTGCAATAAAGAAAGCAGGGAATAAACCCCTGAAGCAATGAAGCAGAGCAAAGGTGGAACGTTTGGATGGTCAGTTCCCTAATGATATCGGCCAACTGAATTCGGGGTCATCTACTGGGAGTGCAAAGCTTCTTTACTTCCAACGCCTGGTTGAGTCACAGCACTTTATTTGTTGTGAAGAGAAATAAACAAAATCCCCAGCCAACAAGCTGCAACCCAGAACTGAGTGGGAATTACAGAAATGAAGGCCTTGAAAAGCAGCTTTGGAAAGCATCAGCTTCCTAGACAGTGTCAAACCCTCAGGCCTGGCAGGGCCCAGGGCTGGCTGCCCTTGGGAAGGGAAGGAAAGGGATGGAGCTGGGGCGGGGGTTCTGTGGCCATGGAAACGAGAGAACCACGGGCGAGCGCGTCACAAAGGGGCAGCCCCGCGCTGGGGCTGGGAAGGTTGTGGGTGACACGGACACAGCGGCAGGAGACGCGTCTGGCTCTGCTGTCTGTGCCCACTGCTGGCGATCGGAGTCACCCCACCTTGTTCTAGGGCTGGGGACCAGCTCCTGTCGCTGTCTATCCCAGAGAGATTCCCAAATTCAAACCCAGATACTTCTGTGAGACAGAAGCACGGGTTCAACATGGATTCTACTAGAAAAGGAAAGGCCACAGAAGGAAAAGGTGAGGATAGAAAGGACTGAAAGGCCTGAGCCAAATGAAGAAAAATCCCACCAGTGTTCAGGGAAAATTGGTCCATGATGGTCAGTGGTGTCCCTATTCAGAGTTGGTGGCTGACAGCTACAGGTGATCCTGCAAGGACGCCCATGGCATCACAACATTCTGTCATTAGTTTACTCTGCTTTCTCCTTTTTGACAGTAGCCAAATCACTCATACTGCCACCCGGTCAGGGACTGTGGCCACAGATGACCACAAATGGACATGGTCACAAGATGCAAGTCCTGTTTCTTTCTTGACCATCAATGTTGGGTCTCACTAGAGATAAATTTCCTGTTCTTCCTCTGCTTGGTGATTGATCCAACACTGAGGATGATATTATGGGCTATAAAACCACCAGCAAGGCCTGCCTGCTTGCTGAGAGCTCTTTGAGCTTTGCAGAAATAGCAGTCACAGCTGTGTGGCTCTTTACTGGGTATTCACAAAAGGCCACCATCAAGAAGAAATCTTTCCTCCCCTCATTGAAGCTTTCCACCTTTCCCTTCAGACATGATAACTCAAGTGTTCAGAGGATTAAACACATGTAGATCCATGAAAAATAAAAACATAGAAATTTTCTCAAGAATCCAAAAGTCCCTCTAGAGTTTCAACCATTGGACATGCATATGGTATGATAAAGGAGGAAGGTCATCTAACTCACCTGTTTCTTGTGAGCAGGGCTCAGCCTCCACAGAGGTAAGGTGGGAGCTGGGCCGCTCTCTGGCAGGAGGAAGGGTCTTGTGCCAGCCTGGAGAGCCTGTGCCCATTGCCAGGGAACAGTTCTGCCCTGCAGGTGCCCCTGCCATGAGCTGTGCTGCCAGTGCCCCGTGGAGCTGTAGGGCTGCTCAGCTGTGGGGCAGGGAGAGGAGCAGGAGGCTGCATGTGCAGCTGAGCCATTGCTGGAAAGCACAGGGCTCTGGGCTCCTGCTGTCCAGGGCAGCCCAGAGGCCAGGCTGCTCCCCTGGGAGCTCTGTGCAAGTGGGTCAGGGTGTGGCCCTGGCCTGCCTCAAGGGGCTGCTGGCAGGAGCATGTTTCCCTGTGCAGCTATTTAGCAGTTTCCAGGAAATGTGTCCCATGCAACATGGAGCTTTAGATGCTTTAGGTTGGCATTGTGGCCTCTGTTAAATTTGTATCTTCACTTTGCAGGCCTGTCTCCCAACGGTACTGCCAAGAATCTTTCCAGGTCTCCCTCCCTCTATGCTCCTTCCCTCCAAGCCATTGCCTCCCATCCGGAAGAGCTCTCCTTCCAGGCTGCCAAGCCCAGTGTGCAGTGAGAGGAAGAGAGTGGAGAAAATGGCATTGGCCACAAAGATAGCAGTAGGAGCAACCAGGAGCAGAGTTCTGAGGGAAAAGGGCGTGAGGTAAGGAGTCCAAGCCAAGTCCTGTGTGATAGATTGTCACTTTATGCACTAGTGATTCCTAGAGAGGCTGATCTGGAACAGACACTAGACAGAGTTAAAAGAATAAAGTAGGTATTATTAAGAGCCCTTAAAAGGATACACCTTGGGCATTAGAAGAGCCTGGCCCGGGCTACACCCAGGATGGATCCAAGACGGGTGCTGCTCACAAGTTCCTACACTTTTATAAGTATTGCTCCATCAACATGTTGGGGTTAATTGTCCAGTTACAGTTTCAGGTCACAAAGTTCTATTGTCCGAATTCACTCCCTTCACTTTGCCATTGTTTATGCTATTTGGATATCAGTTGTCCTTGATTCTCAAGCTGGAAAAGGAATTTTGTGTTAATCTCCACTGTGAAGAGAACCTATTGACACTTAATATGAAGTTTGGAGTCCCACACAAAGTCAGGACAGAATGCGGGAAATGTGAAAGCTAAAACTTAAAGCATCAGTAGGAAGCAGTCTGAGAATTTTTCCTTTGATATGAGCCCAGGGAAGCAGCTGAGACAAGGGAGAGCTCAGCTGGACACTGCACTTCAGGCTGTCTTTGCAATGGGGGTGTAGTGCAGACTTAACATCCTCAGCGTGTACCAATAGCAGGAGAGGTCCTTCAATGGTTTCTGGGCTCTGTCGTGGCTCCTGCTCTGCCTTATAACTGAATAAAGCCCTAACAAGCAGTCAGGGCAGCTCAAGTTGTCAGTCTGGCTGAGCAATCCTCCTGCATTTAGTAACCTATGGGTATCTGTGAACCATGTCTATGTCTTGGTGCTGCTTCTGTCAACCCTGTCTGCTTGGGATGGAAAAAGGTGTTTGCTGAAACAGGCAGTCCTGCAAAGTCAGTTCCAGGTTGTCTCAGCTTCTGAGTTTACAGCCATGGCCTTCTGCACAGCTGTCTCTGATGTTATTGCTAGACTTCATCAGCTTCTGGGCAGCTGTGTGCCCTGGCATGGCTTTGTCCAGAGGGAAGGGATGATGGGAGGTGGCCATGGGGAGAGCAGCCCAGAGCCCAGGCACACGATTGCCTTTGCAGCAGGGCCAGCACCTGCAGTTGTTTTGAGTTTGCTGTGGGGTGTAGGAGGAGGCAGATGAACAACAGCTTTGGGAGACAGAATGTCCAATCCAAGGCTTGTGTACTTGATGTCAGCCTTGATGAGAAAGGGCCCAATGTATCCCTGACAGATCTGATCCTTTCACTGCACTTGGAGCAGGTCCTGATTTGGCTCTTTAGCTGTGCCAGAAATGATGGGATAGTAGGCATGGGTGTGCATCTGGCCCCAGTGCCTCCACTCCCCTTCCTGGCCATGGCATGGGGGCCCTGGAGAAACCTGGGCTGGCAGAGACCTTCCAGAGAGCAGCAGGGCAGGGAGCTCTGCTGAACTTGCTGGATGCCAGTGAGCCTGAGATGCTGGAGGTATGGGAGCTGGGGAGCAGCGAGCATCCCGAGAGCTCAGCAGCTTCTGGGCTGAAAGGCTGCTGGGCAACTGTAGGAGGGAAGGGCAGCAGCAGAAGGAATGAGGGGCTTGAGAAAAGCAGGTTTTGACATCCTGCAGAATGGCTTTGTGGGGACGTGGCTGGAGATCAGCAGTGGCTGTGAGGTGCCTAAGGGGCAGGGAGAGAATAGTGATCTAAACCCATTCCCATACCATCCAAAAGGCCAGTGGAGGCAGTGGCACCCATGAACATACTGATGCCAAACACGGGATTCCAGCTGGGAATGTAGCCACCCTTCCAGAACTGTTAGCATGAGGGGAGAGGTGCCAAATCTGGGACATGTGCTCTCCCCCACCACTTCCCTTTCCATTCCCCATCCTGGGCCAAGCTGCTCCATCAGTTTGACTTGTCTTTTCCTGCTAGGTACCAGTTCAAAGCATGGGTAAATATCTTGAGCCATGAGTGGGGGCAAGGCTGGATGCTTCATCTGAGCACTTTGTTCCACTCTTGCCAGGCATCCTTGCTGTATTCCCGTGGTGGGGATGTGAAGAAGGGGTCATTGGGACTGCCTGTGATCCCCCCTATCCACAAGGCAGTCCATCCCCGTGTTGGCAGTGCTGCAGGCTCTCTGCACAGCCCTCTGCAGCTGGATGTCCAAGAGTCCCAGGAGATGAGGTAAGGCAAGGTGTCTGCTGCTCCACTGTGCTGTTCAGCTCGCTCTTCCTGCCTCGTGAGCTTCTTTTGCACAGTCAGCTGTCCCGTGTATTTAGGCAAATCTCTGTGTATTCCCCATTTTGCCCATCTCTGATGATCCAGCTCAATGTCAAACCCCACACCATCTGTCCCAAGAGCAGAGGTGGTGGTGGGGAAGAGGAGGCAGGGCTTAAGAGCATCTCAAGATGGGTCCTCTGCTGGATTTCTCTATTGATTCCCTCTGTAATGTTTGTGGTGTCATTTGGGAACTGTATTGCATGGGTCTGGATCCTGAGATCACTGAATACTGTGATCCTTGACTGTCAACTTCAGCACCCACTAGAATATGTTTGGACAAATACTGGCTACTGGGGAAGTGTCTTCACATTCCAGTGCTGCTTCTTTTAATGGATGTCGTTGTTTATGTGCAGCACTTAATTTTTTTGTATCAGAAGTATAAGCAACCTACTAAACCCAACCCAAAACTGAGTGGGAGTTGCAGAACAACACTCGCCCTGAAAACTACCTTTGGAAAGCAATTACTTCCTGGGTGTAGTTGTATAATTCCCGAGAGCTGTGAGTTGCCAACTGTTTGAATGAAAGGGATCCCAAAGTAAATTTCAGGAGTAAGTTCTCTGAGCTTTGGCCTCAGCCTCCACTGTGGAATGAGATCCCAGATAAGTTTTGGGGTATAGATGTATAATCCGATCAATGTTTAATATTTAGGTCTGGGCTAAAAAGCAAAGAGGGCAAGGTGCTAGAGTACCCCATGGTAAGATATTAGCTTGGATATGTGTGAGAAAATGTAGCTGTCAAGCTTATCCGAGTGATAACAATACAGAAGGAGTCACAGAAGTATCATTCCAATTGAAAAGCTTAGGTAGCTTTTCAAGTGCAATCTGAATATCCTTGTGTAGTGGGTCTAGTGCTGGCTAAATGCCAGCACACCCAGTGGAATATATTTACTCATGTTTCTTTTGAGATAAGCAATTAGGAGAAGGAGGGTAAAACAGGCACAAAATTTAAAGTGTGCAAAGAAAAACTTTATTAACACAACACAGGTAAGAAAAATCAGAATAAACCTCCAGAACACTTCTTCTGCCCCCTACCTTCTTTTGTTGCCCACTGACAATGTACAGAGACAAATCAGTCAGTTTACCATCTCTAAAACAGTCTTTCTCCAGTTCACTCAGGGAGAGGAGTTTCTCTTGCCATGTATGGATACTTCTCCACAAGAAACAGTTCTCCCGTGGCTTTAATGTCACAGCGAATCAGGCACCCGGGAAAGGAAAATGTGCTCGCAGTGTGAACAGTCGCTCTCATACCTCGCAGCTATCCCACAGCTGCTTTCATGGGCCATGTCAGCTTCTTGGGGTGCTATTTTAATGATGAGCTGTTCTAGTCTAAAACAAAAGTTCTCTTCATCCATCTCTGGGAACAGAGGCTTTTCTACTGCTATCACTGGGCAAGGTTTCTCATCTCTCTTTATTCAAATTTCTCTTTGAATCAAAATTGCTTCAACATCTGCTCACTTCAGCACTGCTTCCTCTGTTCATGGCTGTGGTTAGAACGCTGCATGCCCCCAATGTATTTTCATGAGTTACAGGGAAAGGGTTTGATGTCTCAATTATATCTTCTCTATAGCCTTACAAGAGGATTTCAGCCTCAGACTGAGGCATCTCCTCACATCCCCCCATCTAGAATTTTACTCGCTCTTCACTGACTTCAGTGTCCATGCTGTTGTCTCTAAGTGTCCTCACCTCTCATTTTTCTGATTCGGGAGACAAAGGGTGTTCCCAGGTTTGTTTGCTCTCAAGCTTTATCAACTTAAACAGTTCTCTAGAGTCCTGCAGCGCTGAAAGGTTGATGCCATCGGGCTCTGCAAGGCAGAGATCGCTGCCGTGCCTCTCGCTGCTGCTCACCTGGTTCCCTCGGCCCTGCGCAAAGCCGCGCTGGCTGCCGGCCCCGCCCTGCGCCTTTCCTTCACGCGGGGCGCCGAAAAACAAGAAAAGCCGCTGCTGCCGCTTTGTCCTTCTGTTCTCTGCATGGCTGCTGAAAGAACTAAACGAGCCAAGTTCATTGCGAGCCCTGCCGAGACACCACGGCCGCGCAGTCCTGGCAACGGGGATGGCGGCGGCCGCTCCCGGCCCAGGCCGCTCCTGGCCTCGGGGCCGTGCCCAGCACGGGCCGCGGGGCCACTCCCAGATCTGGTCCCGGAGTGAGCAAAGTTCATTTGTGAGCCCTGCTGAGACAGTCCCGGCCGCGCCGACTGCGGCCGAGCAGCCCTGGCAGCTCCGGCCGCGCAGGGCCTGGGCAGTGCCAATGGCCTGGGCAGTGCCGGTGGCCTGGGCAGTGCCAATGGCCTGGCAGTGCCGGTGGCCTGGGCAGTGCCAATGGCCTGGGCAGTGCCGGTGGCCTGCAGTGCCATGGCCTGGGCAGTGCCGGTGGCCTGGCCCCACGGTGGCAGAAATCTCAGCCCAGCCGTGCTCTGACCTGGCCACGCAGCCGTGTGGGGACCGGCCAGTTACCTCCTCAGAGGCCAGAAGCCAAGAATATTTCCGGTGCTTCCTTCGTTTTTAAATGTGCTTTTCCACAGGGGCGTGATTAGCTCCTTCATGTGGTCTAACCAGATATCAATCCCCAAACTTACCCAGCTCAATGGCCCTTCCAAACCAGTCAGTTCATTGCCTCTGGCAGTCCTAACAGGTAATCACCCCCCACCCTGACTGAAAACAGAGTTTTATTGAAACACTACACCTTGCGCAGCAGGTGGAAAAAGCCTTTCTCTACTTGAAAGAGCAAGGAGGTGGAATATCCCTCTCAGGGCACAGCATTGCTCTGACCACATGTAGCACGAGACTGGCACCAGTGGAAGGCACGAGCAGGCAAAGTCAAGCTTTGGCAGCAGTCCCAAAGCAGCTGCCCTCCATACAGACTCGTGGCTCAGCTTAGCAGCTCTTGCTGCTTCAGAGAGGCTGTAGGAGCCACTTGGCTCCAAAAGGAGAGACAGCACGATTGGGGAGTTATGATGCAAGTTGAAGAATGACTGCTGTGTTTTTGCTGAGACTTGGCCAGCTCTGTCTAGCTGCAGCAACTGAAAGCTTAAGGACAATTAATCAGCTTTGAGTCTTGTTGGGTTTATGTGTTGCATTGTATCCTTCATCAGAGTGACCAAGCTCTAGGAAGGTTTGTCTCCTTTCATGCTACACCTCTTCCCTCCCTTCACCGTCTCCCTCCTCATATGTTCTTTTGTCCTCCATTTTCTCAAGGCCAAGATCCAGCAGCAGAAGCAGAGAGAGCTCTGAACATGCAGGTAGGTACAGGGTATGTTTGTCCTAAAATGACTATTGGAATCTTGACTCAGAGGTGACATTTTGAAAGCCTGATTAAAAACCATTCTTTCAAAAATTTCTGTAAGTTCATTTTGATGCCTTGATGGGCTCAGTGGACACCTCCCAGAGCCCAGTCACTGTGAGTGTGCTCCAGTGGTGCAGTGAAAATTCTTCCAGTGTGAAGTGTTGAGTGACAGGGACTGGAGTGGGACCTTGAGACCCTGAAAATGCAGCTCAGGAAAAGGAAACATTCCTCTCCATCTTGCACATGCCTTTCATCTCCATGCAGCCTTTCTAGTGTTACAACTAGTAGAGAAAAAAAAGGCATTTATCATGAAATGAGAAATGTTCCCACTCCTTCCTCCTGTCCTTGTAAGAGAAAATCTTTCCTTGGGGCACGTTCTGAGCTGAATCCTTGGACATCTGAAGGCAGACTATGGGTACTGACTGATTTTGCACTGGGAGAAGCAGGGAGACTCCTGTGACAGAAAGTCCTTTTTGAATTTTCCAGTTAAGGAGAAGGAGACTTCCAAATGGATGCAGCCTATGCAGTGTCTGAGTTTGTCATGCTATCACAGCACAAACCCAAAGCCACCTATGGCAGGTTCACGATGACCAATCTCTTGCCCGACTCTCTCTCTTTGGGTCAGTGTTGCAGGCTGAGGCTGGGGGAGGAGATGCCTTCTGCCTTGTCCCCTGTCCCTGCCTTGCCTGATCCCTGACATGTAGAATTGTGCCAGATCAGCCAATGCTTTCAAGTTGAAAGCCTCAGTGAAAGTCTGTTATTGTTCCTTTGCCATCACTGGTCGTGAACTGATAGGAGTGATGAGACTTGAAGAAATAATTTTGCTGATGCAGAAAAAGGGATCAGCTCCCTTTGCTCAGGGTTATTTCTGCCAAATCCTCAGTACAGCCCCTTTGGAATGAATCCTTATTGCTGATATGCAGGTGGATGGCTTAATGCAGCTGGGGAGAAGTATTGCTCAGCAAGTAAGGTGATGTTTTTGCAGGACTCATTCTCAACTAGAAATGCCCCTTCTCACTAGACTTTGCCAGTCTCTCTTTTAGTACTGACCGGAACATTCTACAGGAGAAAAGGATCCAGTTTTAAGAATATTTTTCTCCTCTTACTGCTTTGCTGCCCTATGATTTTATGCTGTGTGAAGTCATGTAAAGAATGATTAGTTGTCTTATTACTAACAGACCTGTTGAAGAGTATTTCAGAATGACCTGCCCTCTGCTATTTCAATTAATCAAAATTTCATTTGTCAGTATTAGGCATAATCAGAAATGTCTTGAGGCAGGTCAGGTTTTTGCTAGTTTTAGGTGTTTCTGCAGGAAAGAAGGCAGGGACTAAACCCCTCAAAAGTGAAGTAGAGCAAAAGTGAAACTTGTGGATGACCACTTTATTCCCTTCTGTTAGAGGTTTGCAGATTACTGGGGATATCTAATGGGGAAAGAAAAGCTTTTTTCTTTTTTGTGTATAAGACATAGTGCCATTGTGTATGTACCAGCACTTCCTTATGTAAAGAGAAATAAAAAAAATCCCAAAAATGAAAAACCCAAGTTAGAACTGAGTGGGAGTTACAGAAATAATGGTCTTGAAAATGACTTGTGAAAACAATTACTTGCTAGACAGTGTCAAATTCTAGAGACCACCATGAGTTTCCAACTCCTTGGAAGGAAAGGGATCCTGTACTAGTGGGGAGGCAATGGGCAACACATCAAGTCGTAGAACCTTTCTCTCCTGGCTTGCCAGCTCCACACTGTTCAGAGGAATTCAGCTGATACCAGTTTCATGAAAAATAAAAAACAACCAATCTTTTCAGTAACTGAAATATGCTTTGAAATCCCCACCCATTAGATGGGTTGATAGTACAGGCGTGAGTTAAATTAACTCGCTTCTTCTCTTGTACCTGATCTACAGCACAAAGCCAGAGGAAGAAGGGAAAGAGCCCCTGGTGTGTGATAGGACCTGGGATGCCTCTGTTCCCACGGAAACTGGCTGAATTGTTCAGCATGGAGACCTATGTGCGGAACCCCGGCGCTGGGAATGGAGGTCTGGGCTCCCGGCTGGCTCAGGGGGCCTCGGCCCGGGAGCCCCGGCAGGGGCAGCTGAGCAGCGCTGCCCCCAGGGTCACTGCCAGGGAGGAGGACAAGGGGAAGGACCAGCAGGACTCAGCCTCACACAGAGGTAAGGTGGGAGATGGGCCACTCTCTGGCAGGAAGAAGGGTCTTGTGCCAGCCTGGAGAGCCTGTGCCCATTGCCAGGGAACAGTTCTGCCCTACAGGTGCTCCTGCCATGAGCTGTGCTGCTCCCAGTGCCCCGTGGAGCTGTAGGGCTGCTCAGCTGTGGGGCAGGGAGAGGAGCAGGAGGCTGCATGTGCAGCTGAGCCATTGCTGGAAAGCACAGGGCTCTGGGCTCCTGCTGTCCCAGGGCAGCCCAGAGGCCAGGCTGCTCCCCTGGGAGCTCTGTGCAAGTGGGTCAGGGTGTGACCCTGGCCTGCCTGAAGGGGCTGCTGGCAGGAGCATGTTTCCCTGTGCAGCTGTTTAGAAGTTTCCAGGAAATGTGTCCCACGGAATGGGGAGCTTCAGATGCTTTAGGTTTGCATTGCAGCCTCTGTTAAATTTTGGGTGTCCATTTAGCAGGTCTGACTGACTGCAGTGTTCCCTAGGAGGTTACTCTGGGGTCAGTAGTTTCCCTGCCAACTTCCCAGATGCACTTATTTTCCAAGGTTTTTCCTTCCATCCAGAATTTCCCTCCTTCCTCAAAGCCTGTATCTAACTCCCTTTTTTACTAAGCTGAGCATTCTGCAAAGGCAAAAACTATTGAATTACAACATTGGTTTTTTTTTCTTTGCTGCCACTTGTTTTTAACCTCTGTGAAGGTTAAAAGGTGTTTTATAGAATGATTAGTTGTTTGAATTTTAACAGGTATGTTGGAGAATATTTCAGAATGTGTTACATTGTTCTACTTGCATTAACAAAAATCAGCCTTTTGTTGTGCTGGCCCAAAAGTGGCCCAAGCTCCTACAGTTTAGAATGAAAATCTTGGGGAAAACAAATTATCTAGTGTCAAGAAGACAATTTATGTTTTCGAAACACTCCTGAAATCCTAAGCTTTTCTTTTGATGTCCTCTAAAATATTCCAAGAAAGAGAATAAAATGTTGATCTAAATGCATACAGGTATTAGAAACCGGGAGTTCTTTTAGGAACTGAAAAGAAGATGTTTACTAAAATCAGGATAAGGGCAGATAAGAATCTCTGTCAAGAGCAAACTCCATCTCTGCTCTTCTCTGTCAAACACAGAGGCTCTCCAGCATTGGGGGCTGAGGCCTTCATCATGCAGCAGGTTTCAGTCTGCTGGCCAACACAGTAATGCCATGTCTGCTGCCAGTAGCCCAAGCACTGGGAGAGGGTCTAGGCATACGTACCTTGCTGCTCTCATGCACCATCTCTGTGTCTTACGAGAGCTCTGCAGTCTGGAACCTGTCTTGCCTGTTGTCCAGCATGAGGTTTTTTGGGGGATGAAGTCTGCCAGAGATTTACAGGAACCTTTGCTTCCAGTACCAGGCCTCCCACTGAGCCAGGCCCAGGAGACGGATGGTCCCAGCAGTCCTGGTCTTACGAGTGACAAAGACCTGAGGGACGGCTTTGGAAAGGTAAGGGATAAGGACAGGGATGAGCAGACTTCCTTTCCAGTGGCTCTTTAGTGCTTGGCCCAAAATGTCCCTGACAATCCTAATCTTCCACTCTTGGGGGATGGGTATTCTCTTGGGAATGTATTTGACAGCTACAGAGCAAATGCTTGGCTATTTCCAGTGGTGCCAAAGTCACTGGTTTGGAAGTGGTGCTAAGGTCATGCCTGAAACATTCTTTATGTGCAAAGGCCATTTTAGAGAAGTTCTGAATGGCAGAGCAAGCTACACACCAGTGAACGCTGGCAAAGGGCAGCCTGAGAAGCAGAGAAGCAAAGATTCTAATGTTGAGTATAAGCAAGGCTGCAAAATAAAATGGGAGAGTTGGATTTTTCCTGGTTACCTTTCTGGCTGTATCTCTCATTCTCAACTTTTCTGCTCAATAATACCCATGTTTCTGCAACTTGTTTTCACATGACTCCTTTTGGTGTCCTGGTCTCAGAGACCAAGTCATCCAGAGTCCTTCAGAGCTGAGTCCTTCAGAAGCCAGGAAGTGAGAAACAGCTGCAATTCTGGCCATGAGTGTTAAGCAACAGCTAATTACCCCTCCTTGCTGCCTATGGCACATGGTTTTTATTCTCCTGCCATGGCCTGTAGGAACTGAACTGCCTGCTCACTGGTCACAGGAGCTCTTCATTTGTCTGGGAGCATTCCTATGACTTTCATGCTTCAAGCAGAGCTTCCTGTCATAGGTTGCAGTTGGAGCAGTGTAAGGTTGTGGCACTGAAGTGTTCCACTTCACTGTGTGTAACTGCCGAGGTGAGGATGGGAGACATTCTCCTGAAACTATTGGAATGTATATGGAGCTAGATTAAAGTCTGTGGCACTGTATGGACTCTGTGCTCCTGATGAGGTGTAGTGCCTGGTTTGTGTGTCTCTGCTTACAGTTTGTGATGTATTTCCATTGCACCTAGATCCGTGCTGCATTGTGCAAGTTGGCCGAAAAGAACTTAGAGCCAAAAGATGTGGAAATTTTTGAAAAGGAAATGAAGAAAAGGAGAGAAGAGAAAACATCCTTGCAGCTGCCTCCACAGACAGTTGAGCCCGGGGATGCAGCTGAAGCAAGTAAGTGCTGCCTACACTTGTGTTCCTTTTTGACCACTTGCTTGCCCTTTGCACAGTGTTGCAATCAGACTGGGGGACTGTTCTGCTTTCATCCGAGTGGAAGCTTGCATAGGATTGATTTCCATTCCCCAAAGAGAAATCCAGAGGCATGAAGTGTCTTGCCCATGGCCTCACTGAGTCGGTAACAGAATATCAGCTTCCCACCTTCACCTCTAAAGTCATTCAGAGTAGAAAATTCTCTTGCAAAGTCAACTGGAGCTTCAGACTCTTTCCTGGAGAGCAGCTTCCAGGGAAGGTGAGTCCAGAAGAATGCTTTTCAACCAAGGTGCAAGCTGGAAGAAACCAAATTCAACTCCTCCTAATGAAAGCACCAGAGACCCTTGTCCCCACTCCCTGCTGAGGATCTGGCGCTGCAGAGCTGTGCTGAAGCCCCGAGGCAGTGCTGCTGCTGTACCCCAGGAGCCAGGAGCGTTCCCGTTCCCGAGTGAATCCCGGCTGGGGGCTCTGGCTGCAGCGCTGTGTGCGCTGCCCCGAGGGCAGCAGCAGGGACCTTCGGGGCAGCACTCAGCCCCAGGGCATCACGCAGGGTTATCTGCACTTTCTTTTGGGAGCTTCCCCAGCCAGCCTCCGAAACAGGAAAACAAAAGCAAAGCAGCACTGAGTTTTCCTTGTTTCTTAGTGGAAGCATCGCTGCAGTTTGGTTTTAAACTAGAAGAGGGTAGATTTAGATTAGATATTAGGGAGAATTTTTTATTATGAAGGCCATGAAATGCTGGAAGGGTATGCCCAGAGAAGCTGTTGTTGATCCATCCTTGAAGGGATTCAAGACCAGTTTCCATGGGCCTCTAGGAACTTGATGCAGATGAAAATGTCCCTGCTCCCAGGGGTTGGACTAGATGGTGGTTAAAAGAGGCCTTCCAATCCAAACTCTTCTCGGATTCTTTGATTCTGTCATCCTTGTCCCGTGTTAGTGTGCCAGTGTTCTACTTGAAGTTCTTTGTGATAACAAAGAGATTATACCCAGCTCCAGCAAGTTTTCTGGCCCATTGCATCATCACCCTGTTCAGCACCCTGTACTTACAAGCTCCTCTTTGACCCTTGCAGGCTTTAGCCTACCACCTGTCAATGGCACAGCTTCCAGTGTGCAGAGAAAACACCCTGGTAATGCCTTGAAGAAGAAGGTCTTGAGGAAGCAGGAGAAAGTGCCCTTACAGCCCAGTGTGCTTATGATCCATGAGGAAGGCTCTGTCCCATGCAACTCCTCAGGTAAGCCTGCTCCATGGCAGCTTTTGCCCACACGGGTTTTTGCTATCACAAGGAGCACAAACAGCCTCCTGCCTCAGCCAGCACAGCTGGGCTCTTTGGTCCATAGCCTGTCCTGAGAATGAACAGCAAATCTACTTTTGAGTTCCTCCAGCTTGGTAGTACTGCAGCAGTTGGTTCTTAGAGATCCATTGGAAAGTTGAGGTGAATAAAGCAGTGGTAAAGGCCTAAGCTCTGGCTTTTGCCCATCCTGATAGTCCAAAGTACAGTGCTGGTGCCAGGAGGCAGCTGTAACTGCAGGGATGAGCTGTGGGGCTATGTGCCAGGCTGTGCTCACTGTGCACCTACGAGTACTACCACGATTAGTTGTCCACTCACCATCGGGGCCCTCTGCCTGTGCTGCTATCCGGCTCTGCAGCCAGCTTTTCTGCTATCCCAGCAAGGGCTGTCTCTGCATGGCAGTCAGTGGCTTGGTGCCATCGTGCTGCTGCTCCCAGAAGTGCCCAGTGCTCCTGGCTGCTGCCATCCCACGGCCTGCAATGCCAAGAGGGAACAAGCAGTGCCTCCTGTGTCAGTGCACCCAAATACAGCGGCCGTGTGGAGCAGATGAGAGCCAGGAGGGGCTGCCTGGTGCTCCCAGGCTGTTTGCTGCCTGCAGGAAATGCACAGCAGACAGTCCCTAGTGGCTCTTGTCTCTCCTGTGTGGGTAGCCAGCCTGTGCTGTGATCCCAAGTAGCGTGAGATAAGAAGGGAGCTAGGAATGATCCTTGGAGTGCTCTTTTCTAGTGATGCTACTTCCATGTTCAGAATTGACCAGAACTAGCCTGACTGTGGCTCTCCATTCATATGGAATCTAGATGTGGATGTCTACATACTCCTGCAGAGACATCACTGATGTCAGTGACAGGGGTACATCAGTGACATCCAGATTAGTTCCTGTCTGAATATTTTTGATGCTACAGTTCCCCCATAATTTGTGAGAAGATGCAAGGTATCACAAAAACCCTACCGAGTCTAGAGCACTTCATCTAGATTCTGTGCCATGTTTATACTCCATCATTTTAAATATTGCTGATGTTTTCATCTACACATTAGAAAATGAGCTTTTGAATGCAGGACATGAAATTTTTGATGGAGGGTGCTTTTGATGACAAATGGGTTTCATAAGAAATGCGTTTATCCTCTGATTTTTCTTATACATTGTAAATTTTTACCTTTCCAAAAAATTCAGTTAGGCTAAATCCAGGACAACTGATTATCAAGAGAGTGTGTCTGCCAACAATTTGCATCTGTATCTGAATATTTTTATCCTCAGTTCACAATTTGGAGACTTTCTTATCAAGCCTCTAGCTTAGAAATTGCATTTTTCCACAAGGGAAAGCTTAGGCATGGCACAATGTTCAAACACATCCATTTGACTGCAAATAAATTTCACCTCAGCATTGTTGAAATACAGCCAGTGTGTACCTCGGAAAGAGTAAAGATTCCTGATGCTTGGAAAGAACAAAATCCATATACAACTCCTTTCCCAAGAGTAGGCTAAAATGTGTGTGCACTCAGCTGCCTGCTGTCCAGAATATTTGAAGTCAGTGGAGCAGAAGCGCTGTCAGGGGTGAAGGGTCAGGTCTGGCTGTTCCCTGGGAGTTGCTCCATGGGGATTCAGCCGGGCCCAGCAGGGCTGGCTTGTTCAGGCTCAGCTTGGTGCTGTCACGAGGCAGCTGCAGGTCTTTCCTCAGGGAGTTGTAGAGTGCCTCAGTCCTCAGGGCTGGGGGAAATCAGGGTGCTGGGACAAGAGAGCCCCTGGGGTTCCCTCCTGGGGTAGCCATTCCCGCTGCTCGGCCCTGTCTGGCAGGAGTGGGAGCTCTGCGGGCTCAGGAACTGCCACTGGCTGTGCTGCCCGTGGCACCTGGGAGCTGGCAATGGCTGTGTGGGCAATGGTCAGGTTTAGCCCGGAGCTGTGCCCAGCTGGGGAGGCTGGCAGAAAGCAAGGAGCCCAGGCAGCCAGAGAGCAGGGAGGTGTCTGAGGCAGAGCCATGTGCAGCCCATGGAGCCCTGGCTGGAGCTGGGGCTGCAGCCGCTCCAGGGCGGGTGCCTTGCCCGGGGCTGCAGCGCTCAGGGCTGACCCTCTCCTTACAGTGACCTCGCAGACGGCCCCTGGTGCCCAGCGCCGAGAGGAGCTGCAATGTGGGCACGGGCACAAGGACACAGCCTCTCCTGACCCACAGCAGTCCTTGCTCCAGGCACTCTCCCTGCTCCGCAGTGATGACTGGTAAGAAAGGCCCCGGCCACTCTGTCTCCCCCTCAGCGTTAAGGGAGGTTAGAAGTGAGTCTTGCTGGTGCCTCTGAGCCCTGACAGCCCAGAGGGCCAAAGGGCACCGGGGAAACCACTCCAGAGGCACTGAGAGGATCAAGATTTGAGAGCAGCCTTTTCTTGGCCTTGGTCTGCAGCTGTGCTCCAGCTGCAGCAGGTCTGTGCTGTCTCCTTGCTTTGCCTGCTGCTCCATGGAGCTGCAAAGGGAATCTTGAGGGAAGAGAGGAAGCTGTGGGATGAGATGATTTGCTGGCTGAAGGCAGAAGCAGGAGTGTAGCAGATCTGAGTGTAGAGATTTGGGTGCCTTGGGGCACTGGCCCAGTGGGACTGAGTAAGATTTCTCTCGGGTCCCACTGCTGACAGCGATGGCAGGTGACAGGGTCTCCCTGTGACTTCCTGCACGTGAGTCCCAGAAGCAGCTCCAGGGAGTTCCTCTTTCTGAGAAATGGTCTGAGCTGTGCTTTCAAGACCCTCAGCCTGTCATTACTCCTGAAGGGGTCATGTCTGAAGAGAAGGAAAAAGAAATTAAATCCTCTAGGAATCTTGCACTTTTGGAATTCAGCTTTTTCCTTCTCACTGCTTCATATGGGCCTGAGATGTTTGCTCAATACTCACTATGTGTTCCACAATTAAACACAGACAGAAGGAAGCACAGAGGTGATAAGCCTACAAATGGTGATATTGGCTGTCTTTTTGATGACTCTCCTTGGTGCCCGTGGGATCAGTCTCCAGCCCTGTGTTGCAGCCCCGATGCCTCACACACCTTCCTGTAGCTCAGGGCCTGCAGAGAGCAAGTGCTGAGACCCAGAGTTATTTGCATCTTTTCAATAACATGTTGCTGTTGTAGGGATTGATTTAGGTAGGGGATTTTGGGAAAAGGTAGAGTTTCAACTGTTCTTGCTCAGGTGTAGAATCTTCTGGGTCATCCTGCTGCTTTTGTGGGGAATATGGATCTGAAATGGAATGGGTGGCAGACAGGCCTAGATTGTAGAGTGGAAACTCAGCTCCAGAGTGCCAGTGCTGAGCTGCCTGCTGGGGCTGGCAAAGAAGGAAAATGCCCCAGTAACAGCCCAATGGGATTGTGTCTTAGGGACAGGTACAGGGAGGTGACAAAGAACAGCAGCATGGGCCAGTCTGACAGCTTCTAGGAAGCAGTGACATAGGGACTGCACATAGTGCCAGAGATTTTAGAAAGGCTGTCTTCTAAAACAGCCATAAATAAAGACTCTGAAACCCCTCTATTTGCCTCATATATTTCTGTGTGCGTTTGATAGCCACAGCTTCCTGTGGCAAGAAGCTCCACGATTTCATTAAGTACTCCTTGGAAAGCACCTCCCATTGTTGGACAGTTCTGCCAGCCTGGTAATTTGAGAGGGTGCTGCCGAGTTCCTGGGTGGAGAAAAAAATCAATCTTTTTGGTACTTGCCTTTCAGGGAGATGAAGGAGAAGGGACTTGTCAGCCTCAAACACCTGGCTGGGTCCCATTCAGAAGTCCTGCTTTCAAGACTTCGTGACATTTGCTTGGCAGTTACCAGTGAGGTGAGAACATTATTCTGGATTGTACCCTGTACTTCATGCACAGTGTGTAGAGTAGATATGTGCTTGTTCATCTCCATGTGTGCTCAGGGACTGCCTTCATTTCTGTTTTTACACCTTATATTTCTAATGTCTGTCAGCTATCTATAGGATCTGTGTGTACATGTAGCTGTATTGACTGGTAGGTCAGGTATCTGACACTCATCATTGGGTGAGCTGCCATTATAATGAAATGTGCAAATGCAGAAACAGATACAATAATTATGTTATTTTCCAGAGTCCTAATCTCTGCCTGAGCTGTAATTCAACACTGCAAATTAGTCTGTAGACCTGAGCCTGTATTTTCTGTTTCCTGGCTGAGTGCTTCAACTGCTGGTGTTGCTTTTTTGAACAGGAGCACATGGCTCTTTATCCTTATGGCTTGTGCCTCTATGGTTTGAAAGCAGCCCTTGCTTTTATTTGGTTCTTTGTTTTTCAAGTACAAGGGCCTAAAATCAAAGCAATTGACATTATAGAAGGGTTAAGTAGACCACTTTAGTGAAATTTTTAGTTTTCGGCCTGCAGTAAGCAGGTCTGAGGCCAGAAACTGGTGCCAGTTTCTTTCTGTGCTTGTGCTCTTCTGCTGTTATTGTGCTTTGATGTTCCTCTGGACTCAGTGTGTCGTGTAGTCATCTCCTGGGACTTTTGTCTAGGGCAAGTGGTTTTCTTTTCAAAGTGATTCTTATGTTTCCCCTCATGACTTCCCCAGGTGACCAACCTCCGGTCAAAGGTGTCCTGCGCGGCTGTTGACACTCTTGGGAGAGTTTTTTGCCACCTTGAAGCAGGACATGGACTCTGAGGTGGATGAGGTGGTTCGGGTCCTTCTCCGCATGCTGCGTAATTCCCCAGAGTTTGTTGAGAAAGCAGCCAGTCACACCCTGGGCATCATGGTGGAGAATGTGACTCCTGCACGAGCAATAGCTGCTCTCCTGGACAGTGGAGTCAAGTAGGTTCTTCTTCTTCTAGTGATATTCTTTACCTTCTAGTAAGCAGGCAGGGCAAGGGATGAGAAAATGAATGGGAATGGTGGGAGAGAAGGGTCCTGTATCCTGCATCTTCTGTCAAGTCAGTGACTGGATTCTCCAGTCCACCTCGTTTCTTTCCTCTTGTCCCCTATTTCTGCCCTCCTGCAGCCTATGAATTCTCAGAATCACAGAACTGTAGAATATGGGGAGTTGGAAGGGACCCATCAGGATCATTGAGTCCAGCTCCTGGCCTTGCACAGAACACCCCAAGGGTCACAGCATGTGCCTGAGATTGTTGTCCAAATGCTTCTTGAACTCTGTCAGACTTGGTGCTGTGACCGCTGCCCTGGGGAGCCGGTTGCAGTGCCCAACCACCCTCTGGGTGAAAAACCTTTTCCTGATATCCAACCTAAACCTCCTGTGACTCAGCTTCCTGCTGCTTCCTGGAGTTCTCCCAGTCTGTCAGAGTTGCCTAAATGTGGTGAATGGTGAGGAAGTGAAAGTGCTTGCAAAGGCTAAGGATAGAGCCTTATGCTTTTATGGGAAGAGGGACAATTGCAATTGCAGCTGTGAGCGTTCTCTGATACATCACAGCTCTAACCACAGAGGCCCTGGGAAAAACCATGGATCCTCATGATGCCATTAATGTGAGAAATAAGGAGGGTACTTGCTGGGGCATGGAGCAAGTGGGGGAGAATGTGCTGGGTGTGGCACAGCCTGCACAGCAAGTGCAGCTCCTGCCAAAAGGAGTCTTGTATGACTGTTCTGGCCTTTGAGCTCTACTTTCAATTCAAACTGATATTTCATGTTAGCCCTGAGATGATGAATCACTTTACAGACAGCTTCACAAGCCAAATGCTATGCAATAGCTGATGCAAATGCTGCCTTGAGTGTCGGTGTTGGGCCTGATAATTGCCAAAAGACACTCTCTAGAACAGGACAGTCTGGCTAAAATGACTGCCACTCTTTCCTCAACTTTGGAATAGGGTAAAACATTCAGATGTATCCCTTGCCAAGCCTCATGGAAGAAACAGGCTGCACTGCTTTATATTCTGCAACTTCACAGCCCACAGCGTGTTTTCCCTGCAATTTTTTTTTTTTTCCAAAGGTCTGCAGATTTGGGGATAAATGGCTGGAAAGAGCCCCAGTCCTGCTGAAGCTCTGTGTAGTTGGTGCCCTCTGATGGGTCAGCATGAATTGTCTTTCATTTCTAAAGAAGTCATATATGATCTCTGTCTTTAATTTTTCTCAGAGTAAATTGTGGGACAGAAATTGAGTATCAGATAGTGCAGAGAGACAGAATTCCTCCCTCTCCCTTGCAGCCAGTCCTTCTGTGCAATGCTAACTTTGGGTTTATCTGAGGACAGAAGCTTCTAGAGGTGTCTAAAGTATCAGGGAGAGCCCAGGCCTCCTTCCCCCAGCAACGGCAGGGAGCTGGCTCTGGCAAGGCCGGTGCTGCTGTTGCTCCTCCTTCTCCCTGTGCCCCAGTGTTTGCTCTGCCCTTGCCAGGGCCCGCCACGTCCAGGTGCGGAAGTGTGCGGCCGAGCTGCTGCTGTCCTTGCTGGAGAGAATTGGAGTCACGGAGCTCGCAGGCACAGCCGGGGCTGGGAGCCTGGTGCACGCGGCAGGGACGCTGGCTCAGGACCGTCACCAGGACACAAGGTAATGATCTTCAGTTCACCTCCTGAGACAGGAAAACTGTCTGGGCTCTGTCTGTAAAGGTAAACCCACAGAAGAGTGGCAACTACAGGAAATACTAAGTTATGTCACGTGTGGGTAAGGGCCATAGAATCATGGAGTACCCTGGGTTGTATGAGACCCATCAGGGTCATCGAGTCCAGCTCCTGGCCATGGGCAGGATACACCAAGAGTCACTCCATGTGCCCCAGAGCATTGTCCAAACGCTTCTCCTGCTCTGTCAGGCTTGGTGCTGTGACCACTGCTCTGGGTTGACTGTGGAAATGACTGTACTGGGTAACCTGAGATTGTCCAGCAAGAAGGAGCATTGCCAACTTCCTGTGACTTGACGGATTCTTTCCTGAGATCAAAAGAGCTCTGATTAGCCAGTCCAACAGTTTTCTTTGGTCTTAGGTGCACAATACAAAGGCAAAGTGTTGTATAATGTTCATCACTGAAGGATCCAAACATCTATTTCTCATTAGCTTAAGGCTTTCCTAGAAATATTTCAGGGCTCTTTAGCCAATGTATTCAGTCTTTCTAAACCTCTTCTGCAGATTTCCAGAATGCTGTTATCTGTGGCTTAATGACCTCCAAATTTCTTGAAGAAAACTGTGGTTTCCTAGTGGCAAAATCAACCCAAACCACCAAATTCCCTTACTTGGATGATTAAATTCCCATTAATAGCTGCCAGGAAGACAAGAGAAACTAGTGCCCCTGTGCATACATATAGTATAGAATTATCAATAGGAAGCACGAGATATTTTGTCTTGGCTTCCCTGCCAGTTAAAGAAAGGCAAATTATTGTGCAATGGCAGCAAGGCACTGCTAATAGGATCTTATAACAAAGCAGATGGGTTTCCGTCTCCCTGGGATCCTTTGATTCCACAGAAGCACACCCACAGTTTCAGAGTGAAATGGTGTTTTTCTCTCTCTTTGCTGAGTAAGCAATGCCTTCTCATGCAAGGATTGCACCTGATGAGTTTAAGGTATCAGCCTCTTCTCTTAACAGTCTTCATTTGTTTGTTCACTTTTCTTTCTTTCTTTCTTTCTTTCTTTCTTTCTTTCATTCATTCATTTCTTTCTCCTTCCTTTCCCTTTCCCTTTCCCTTTCCCTTTCCCTTTCCCTTTCCCTTTCCCTTTCCCTTTCCCTTTCCCTTTCCCTTTCCCTTTCCCTTTCCCTTTCCCTTTCCTGTTATTCTCGTTATTTTTGTTATTTTCTTTTCGTTATTTTCTTTCTTTTCTTTCTTTCTTCCTCCCTCCCTCCCTCCCTCCCTCCATCTTTCCATAGGCATTATGGGCAGGACATGGTGAAGATGTTGCTCAATCACCCAGAAGGCAAAATGCTTTTGGAGCGATCCGTTCCCACCCGTCACCTGGAAGATATTCTGAAAAGAATGAAGAAGAGAGTAAGTGCTTGCCAGGAGAAATGGCTCCTTTGTGCAACTATTGCCATTGCTAATAGGAGATCAAACATACCTAATATGTCTTTATCTCATTCCTCTTCTGCTGAATCATTTTACTCCTGGGAATGAGATGTTCATTCCTGTTCATCTGCAGACCACAGAGGAACTGATATTATTTGGGAAAAAGTGGGGTTTTCAATATTTTGAATATTGCTCACTAACAGGAAAGGGGAAGAGCAGAAAATGGGTTGACATTTAAGGGTAACCCCCCTCTGCGCTCTCCCTACTCTGGCCCCAGTAAAGCAATTAAGTGAGAATGGTGCTTCTGAAGATAATAGAGTCTGTGCAAAAGACACTGGAAGCAGTAGTACCAAGAACATTTCCAAAAAAGCAAAAGATGGCCAAGTCAGTCCTATTACTACAATTACTGTCTGTCTTCTGGGAATATTGCCCTCCTGTCAAAATCTGTGGAGCTGAAAGAAGCTTGGTGAATTCAGCACCATCCGGTGCAAAATGATTTGTTTGTTTGGGAGGAATTTTTTATTCTTTTTTATCTACATAATAAAAGGGAGTGTGCCTTTGTGCAGGAACAGGGAGAGCCAGGTTTTACTGAATCACCTTCCAACACAATGGAACACCTCTCAACCCAAAGAGTTCAAATTTTTCTGCTGCTTCCTGTAAGAACACTCATTGCCTACCAGTTTGCATTATTCCCATTTATGCTCAAGACTCATGAGTTTGGGATTTTAAACTGCTGCTCAGTATGGCACCACCCATACCCTGCCTTGGGCTATTGCAAACAAAGAGTTGGCATCACTGAATCTCTGCCTGTTTCCTTCTGTAAGTTAGGAAATGTTTCCCTAAGCCTTGGTAGCAGTGATCCTGGTTCTAACTTGTGTTTTCAACAGGGAATTTCCTGTTTTATATTCTAAAGATCTGTGGGGTTTCTCTCTGTCTTTGTAGGGGGTGGAAGAGCAGAAGGGTGAACGCCCATCTGTCAAGAGCCTGTGAAGAAGAGGAGCGATGGCTCGAAGCAGCCCCAGGCCACATTGCCTTCTAGTCAAAGGTACTGAGCAATTCTGTTAGATGTAACAAAGCACATGACAGGCTACACGTGTCTCTTCCTCAGGAAAATCTTTCTGGCAGAGATGGTGTCCAAGTTTGGACAAACTTAGGGGAAAAAACCCCCAGAAGAGCTCCCCAGGAAACAAACCCCCAATTCTCTATCCCACCGGACCTAAGAAAAAAATACCTCACTCAGGGGGAAAAGTGGAAAAAACCTATTTATTAACACATACAAGAGAAACACTTCCCAGCACAGATCCAGATGACAAAAAAATTTTCACCGAGAGAGAGAGAAACTTGGACGCTTCGATCTTCACTAGAAGGGTGAAACTCCTCTCCGGCCGGTGTCCAGAGGCAGGCCGCAGGGTCCCTCCGGAGCGAGCTGGTGCTGATCCTCGGGAGGTGGGGGGGGGGGGGGCGGGGGGAAGAAGAGAGAGAGGGAGAGAGAGAGAAAGAAAAAAACAGCCGGAATAGCCAGCAAGCCTTAAACAGCAGCGAGCTAAACCAAATAATTCAAGCAATATAAAGCCAAAAAATCAAGAAAAAAAAAAATAAACTAACAAACCAGGCTACGAGCCACCACCACAGCAGCGATAGCCACAAGCAGCAGCAGCCAGAGCCCAGCGAGCAGCTGCGCCCCGCCCGAGCCCCCCCCCCACCCAAGCCCTTAAGCCAAGCCCGTGGCAAACCAATGCCAGTCCGCAGAGCAGAGCCCAGGCGGTCCCTCCCCCGGGAGCAGACAGCTTCATGGCCAAGGGGGGGGCAGGGTGAGGATTCAGTCAAAACATCAACCCAGGACAGATGGCCAGAGATTGTTTCCTTTTTCCTACACATGCCCTATGATATAAAATGTCTTCTTCTGCATTACACTGCATGAACTTCTCTGGAGGGCTTTCCACAAAAATTAGGCAACAAAAAGTAACCCACTGGTTGCAGCTCAGAAAATTCATTGCAGTGGCAAGGGCAGTGTTGTGCAGGTTAGGAGAGGACCATACCTCTGCTGCGTGACTTGAGACAAGTAAATTCAACCAGGGTTTTATTGCATCTGAGTGGAGTGTTTTTCAGATGGGTGTTTTGATGAGAAGTCCCAGTCTAGAAGCAAGATGCCATTCCCCAAACAAGCTGCTCCCATGTAAGTAGTCTGGCCTGGCTGAATCATGGTTTTCTTAGCCTCAAACAGTACCAAGTTTGAGTTGTAAGTAGCAAGGCAATTCCTGAGCAGCTTTGCTCAACAGGTGTCTCAATGGGGACATTCTGTCTTGATATTCCTGTCCTTCATATAGTTTGCTTGATGGACAGCATGTTTGCTTGATTTCCCCCTATGCTGCAATCTGCATTTCAGACAGAGATTTGGTCCTTGCTGTCTCTTCATGCCAGTGGCAGAGTTACTTGTACTTGTTCTCCTCTGATAACAGAGAGGATTTATTTAGCTCTGTCATGCTCAGCGGTGGCAGGAAAGTGACCACATGCCTCAGTAGCATAGCTAGGATCTTCCCATGCTCATGGAAGAGACAGATTGATCCAGGAGAATTGTTCCCAGTGGGTATGTTTAGCTGTGCATCTAGTCTCTAGGAAAGCAAACTTAATGTGAGTGTAGTGCTGGGATGTCTGGCTTCTGTTTTTCTCTCTGATTTTCTGGATCCTTCAGATATGCCCCTGTTCATCTGCTCAGATGCATCTGAGCTCCTGTTCCAGATTGTCATGCCTGGTGTAGAGACACTTCTCCGGAGTGATGAGTTTCCTTATTTGAAGACACACACCTCCCATATAAGGAGGCATTTAAACTTGGCAGTAGTGTCTCTCTTTCCCCACACTACAATGTGACCTGTGTGCCAGGGAAGCTATCTGAAGATAGATCAGATGCATCTCATCCTTGGTTTTCCTGAGTGAGCACTGGCTAGAATGTTACTTGCAGATTGTCTCCCATAATGATTGTCATGAGGTCCACGGGGTTTTTCAGAGTCTTGTGATTTTCTAGCTTGAGATCACATCCTTAGGAAAGCTCCTCTAGATGTTTTGCTCACAATTATCTGCAGGTATTATCACCAAGAAGTCGGAATTTGGTTTTATTTTCCAGGGTGAAGTCGACCTCTGCTGGACGCCTCCTACAGCGTCCAAAAGCCCAGGTGACGTTACCTCCAGCCAGGGATGAAACGGAGACGCTCCAGAAGCTTTACGATCTCCTGGAAGCCAAGGGGTTTGAGACACGGATGGAAGGAGTGGTACTTCTCCTAGATGTGTGCAAAACCAGCCCCAAGCTCATCGCCACTAACATTGTCCAAGTATGTAGGGTATCTTCACTCTTCCTTCCCTTTAGCTCCTCTCCCAAGCCTGTAGCAGTAAAGTTAATTCAGTGTGTCTTGGCACTACATCGTGGCTCTTTGGGACAGGCTGGTCCCTCTTACCCACACCAATTTAATTCAGGTTCAGGCTTCAGGACAAGCTCTTTCAGTCCAGCTGTATTTGTCTGGCAGGTGCCTATTGGTGCTGTTCATCAGATGATGACAGAATTTTTCACTGGTGTAACTTCTGCTGTCTCCTACCCCCAGTTGGGTGAAGTGAAGGGAATCCAGCCACTGAAAGCATGGCAATTATTCTCTAGACACAAAATGGGTTTGGATGGGTGAGAGAAGGATCAGCCTGGGTTGGTTTAAACCAAATATTTTTAAAAGGATACTTCTGTAAACTCCAGCCTGTCTTGCACAGGCACAACTCAGCTTCTCATTTCCATCCTTGTCTCTATTCCACTTGGTAAAGATGGTGTTTACCCATCTTGGGTACTGAATGCTCATTTCTACATCCCCTCTCTAACAAGGGCATTTTAATCCAGCTTTCATGCTGCTTCTTCTCTCCACAGATTTTTCATCATTTTGACCTGAGAATATTTGACACTCACAAGAGAGTGAAGCAGATGGCGCTGGACATGCTGGCAGAAATCATAGCCATCCTGGAAGATGCCTTGTACCCAGTGATGGTCCTTTTGGTGGAAGGAATACTAAAGAACCTGAACTCAAAGGACCCTGGGGTTCATGCTGCAGCTGTGAACGCCCTGGAAGAATCCATTGCTCATTTAGGTAAGGCTGGCCCCTGACATGGACTCCCCTCAGCCGTGTCTCTGCCTCTCTGACACAAGAGAACACTGAGTGCCTGGAGAGCTCTTATTGCCTGTGGAATGCTCCAGCTGACATCCACCAGAAGCTGTGGAGGTGCAGTCCTTACACACCAGTCTCCCAACAGGCTTGAATGTGCATCAGCATTTCCCAAAAGTGCCAGGAGCCCTTGGCTCTGTGCTGCTTGTCTGGAGAAGAAGTCCTGGACTAGAGCTTTGCTACAATTCAGAGGCAAAGGGGTTTTAGAGTTTGCTTGGACCCCATTTGACTTCCCAAATTAATAGCTTTGCTGTTGCCATGAAGGAACACTGGCCCAGCAGAGGTTCTGCAGAGCAGCCTCCTGGCAGGCTCCACATTATAGGAATTAGCTGCCAATTTTCCACCTTCCTTCTTTGTCTTTTTTTCAAAGGAAAAGTTATGATTCTCCAAGTTAATTTCCTCAAAACAAAGAGATAGAAATCCAGCTGTCACTGATGCCTTGTACCACATGCTGTGTTGCATGGGGCAGGATGGCTGTAGCAAATACCTACACAGGCAAGGGCTGCTCTAAATTCCTTTGCTGCAGAGATTTATGTCAGCTCTGAAGATGCTGCACTGGGGAAATATGTCTGAAAAATGGAGTGTTGAAGAGGCAGATCTTCAAGGGGAATTTCGACTTTCTCCAGTTCAGCTGCTCTGTGAACTCATGAACTGCCTGACTCAGTGCCTTTCTGTATCCCAAGTCTGGGCTTCTTCCTGTGTGCTCTGGATTGCAAAACCCTTTCACTGCTTACGCGTGGTTGAACTCTTGAGGTCCCTGATGTGAAATGTTTAACATAGCTGCGGGTAGAGCAGGCAACTTTGCATTTACAAATGTGAAAGGAGAGCTTTTTTCTTGGAGTTTAAACCCCTGCCAAGTAGGCTGGAAGGAAAGTAGAAAAGATTCAAAATTCAGCAGAAATTTACTTGAATTTATAAACTGGGGCTGCCCCTGCCCTTTCCCTCCCCACTGTCCTTTCTCCTATGACCTCAGAAGAGTGAGCAGAAACGTGTGTTTCTCCTGTAGATAAAGTATCACTGATGAAAGAGTTCAGCCACCAATGGAGTCAACTGAGTGGGCAAGCTCTGCTGGATGTCACAGAGCGTATCACAGGTATGGGCTCCTCTTCTGAGCCAAGAGCTCTTCCCAGGGAGTATTTACAGGGAGTGCATGTGAATGGACAGTAGAGCAGCTGCTCCAAATCGGGGGTGCTGAGCTTGTCCCTCCTGCCCCATCCCCATGGCAGGTGTGTTTGGCAGGTTTTCCCTGGCTGCTGCAGAGCTGTGCAGCACCTGAGATGGGGGCGGCGCTCGGCCTGGGGGCTGAGCTCTCACTGGGGCATCTCAGAAGCCACCTGCAGGAAAGGGAGAGGCTAAAAATACCCTGCTGGCTCCTCTCTTGGAAGCTCCGGGACATTTGTGATCCTTTAGGGAAAATGGTGGCAAGTGCTGTTGCTGGAATCCTTTTGTTTTGTCCTCCCAGAATTCTTGTTTTGCCCTTGGAAAGGTTTGAGGCTGAACCCTGCATTGCCTGGGGGTCACAGCTTAAATTAAAACTCAACACACAGATTAGAGGCACGGATTTGGTGCAAGGCAGCCTTTGGAGTCAGAGGGGCAGAAGCAGAGTGCTGAGGCTCCCTGCCTGTTCTGTCAAAGTGGCATTGGACTGAGCATTTCAGGGTGTGCAAACAGTGTCTTCCTGTGTCAGCGCTGTGCAAAATGCTGCAAATGCAGCTGATAATTGATTCCTCAGAGGAGCTGGCTATATCAGCCCCAGCCAAAGAATGGAAAAATTATAAACTTAATATGCAGTAGACAAGATGCTTTATAGCCTTGCTTTAACTGGGGCTAAATCCACTTCTAAGTGTGCCATCATCTCTAAATGTAAGGTTTCATACACTTTGTGTCTTCAATAGAAATCTTGAAAGGGCAATGTTGAGTGATTGGGAATGTCACAGGCTGTTTAAAGAACATTTGAATAAAGTAGATCTCTAGGAAGAGGGAATTTAGTTTTGGAGTTATTTTACATGCCAGGAGCTTGTTGGTAGTAAAGTTTTGGCTGTATTTCGTGGCTGCAGTTCAGGAAATTAGCAGGGAGCAGTCTCCAGAGAGAATGTGAGAAAACACTTGTGTTTTGATTAAATTTCAGTCCCCTGTGTAGCATTTTTCTCTCTCTATTCTGCTATTTCAGTGCACATTCTAAGAATAACGCCATTAACATTGGGAGGGGAAATGGCATTAAAATGTGGAGATGCTCAAATGCCGCAGTAATGGGGTCTGGGTAATTATCTAAGACACGATGAGGTTTGAAACTACTGTTTGTTGGAAGGCACAAAAGCATTCTGCCAAAGACACCAGCTAGTCACTGATGTTTTTAATCCAGCTGTCAAGCAGGACCCATCTCTTGTAGGCTAGAGTTTGGAAGTGTGGTCTAATACTGCTCTTTGTTGTGTGCCTCTGAGCAAAGGGAAGAGCCAAATTAGAGTTTTGGCACTTGACATCAAGGGTCACCAAAATGGAATCATCCTTTTTATAGCAATCTCTCAATTATTTCCAGTGCATTCCAAATGCATTTCCAAATCTTCAGTGTGGGTTTAGAAAACTCCTAAATGGAAATAAAAGGCAAGTTGACATTTCAGTCATTAATCTGTTCACTGCAAAAGTCTTTGTTGATGCAGAAACAGATTGTGAAATGATCTAGTAAAGGTACAAATTCTGCCACAGTTACCAGGCTCCATTTGGAGAAATTAGTCCCGAGGGGTTGGTGGTTCTGTTTTTGGGAGGATCAGCTGCTTTGGCCATTTCTGGATCGTGGGGCTCTATGTGCTATTTCGCTGCTCTTAGCCAGAGAGGCTTCCAAGAAGCAAAACTCGGGGTAGATCCTTGTTTGCATTGAGGCTGGTGTTAAGAAGCCTGTGTCTCTGTCCCGGCAGAGCTGGTGGAAGAGGTTCATGCCAGGAGCCCTGAAGTTGTCCAACGCTGCGCCCTGCCCGTGCTCTGGTCCTTGCTGGAGAACAAGGCGCTGCCTGTGCGTAGCGCCAATGTCCGCACGGTGCTCACCAGGCTCGCCTCTGCCCTCTACGAGGTGATGGGCACCAAGCTGAAAAAGTGTGCTGCCAGCCAGCCCCCACATGTGCGGGAAAAACTCTCCAGCATTTTGGGCTGGTGAAGGCTTGGTGTTCTCCAGCAAGCTGACCAAGGGCTCCGATGGAAACCACCGGATGTGACATTTTAGCTGTGCCAAAAATGACAAAATACTGAGGAAGGGTGTGCATCTGCCCCTGCTCTCTCCACTGCCCTTCCTAGTCACGGCATGCTCAGGGGGCCTGAAGCAACTCCAGACTGAGGACAAGGGGAAGGGCCAGCAGGGCTCAGTCTCACACAGAGGTAAGGTGGGAGCTGGGCTGCTCTCTGGCAGGAGGAAGGGTCTTGTGCCAGCCTGGAGAGCCTGTGCCCATTGCCAGGGAACAGTTCTGCCCTGCAGGTGTCCCCTGCCATGAGCTGTGCTGTTCCCAGTGCCCTGTGGAGCTGTAGGGCTGCTCAGCTGTGGGGCAGGGAGAGGAGCAGGAGGCTGCATGTGCAGCTGAGCCATTGCTGGAAAGCACAGGGCTCTGGGCTCCTGCTGTCCCAGGGCAGCCCAGAGGCCAGGCTGCTCCCCTGGGAGCTCTGTGCAAGTGGGTCAGGGTGTGGCCCTGGCCTGCCTGAAGGGGCTGCTGGCAGGAGCATGTTTCCCTGTGCAGCTATTTAGAAGTTTCCAGGAAATGTGTCCCACGGAATGGGGAGCTTTAGATGTTTTAGGTTTGCACTGCTGCCTCACTTACATTTTGTGTGTTCACTTTGCAGACCTGACTGGCTCCACTCTTGCCAAGAAGTTTTTCCGGATGTTTTCCATGTTCTCTTAGCCACAAAGTCCTTGCCTCCCATCCAGAAGAGTTCTCTTTCCTCTGAGCTCAGGAAGAAGCTGCTGCCTATCCAAAGAGTGTTTGAGAAAAGGATTTATACGTTAGCCTTTATAGCTACAAATGTACAGATATTCTGATAGTTAGCTGTAGGTTTGAATAAATGTATCTTGACTGCATCTTTAAAATTCTGATGATATATTTTGAATTGTATATATTTTATTCTGATCACATGTTTTGATTTTTATATTTTAAATATAATAATTTTTTTAAAAACTAAGCAGGGCATGTGAGTCCAGGATCTAATAATTTGGAGGTTATCAGAGTGCAGCTCACTCCATGTACCAGTGTCTCACCATATTCTTTCTTCACTTGGCCTCTCCTCTTCCTCTTTTGCCTTGTTATCTTTGTGTCATTTTGCTACTGTTTATAACTTGGAATTGTAACGGGGCCACCCATTGACGTGTTTGGGGGACAATGGACCCAAGAGATCCTGTACAGTCTAAAGTTTTCTAGTTAGATCTATCCTGTGCTCACAAAAGGCCTGAGCAGAGAAACAAAGAGAAGTGTGCCCAAATCCCAAAGCTTTGCTCCTTTGCAGTCTCACCCAGATCTGGCTCAGAGGTGTCTTCAGTCAGAATTTCATAGGTTAGAAGAGGTCATGGAGAAAGATGCCCTGCTTTGGAGAAGTCATGTGTATGTACATTTCTCCAGGACAACAGTCCAACAGTGTTGTTTGCAACTTGTTTGCAGAAGGATGAGTGGACTGTGAGCTCAATAACATTTGTCAATGGTTCCTCAAATCTTTATCCCAGCCTGGGATCCATTCAGCCCAGGGGAATGGGTTCATTTGTTACCATGGATCAGTGCTTGCCTGTGTAATGAATTCCTGAATAACTGGAACAAGCAATTCTGGATTCAGCTGCAGCTCTTGGTGGGCTGCATGATCATTGACTATGCTGCCTTTCCAGAAATTATTTTGCAGTTTCCTTTCATCATCATTTGAAGCTTCTAAATTTCACATTTCAATTTGCTTTGCCTTTGGAAAAAACACTTGTGGGCCCAGTGTGAACTGTGACCTTTTGACAGCAAAGTCCTCCTGCTTGCCAGCTTCTGATGTTACAGAATAAAATGAATGTGAATGTGTTAGGTTTTCTGAAGGAAAAACTGTGCATCAAACTCTATGTGTTTGCTTAGCTATGGGTCTAGTCCTGGCCTAGTAAAGGCGAGACAAGGTGGCGTGTTGCAGGGAAAACTAGTCTGTGATGGGGTTGCCATCACTAGCAGAGTGAATGTGTCCTCTGGGGATTCCTCTGGAGACAAAATTAGGGACCCACTCCATGCCCCAATAGTCTTTTAGGTCTTGCTAAAATATCCTAGAAAAGGCAGTGAAACTTCACATCTCCTTGCACACCCACTGTTTGAGTAGGGGCATTTTTATCCCTCCTCAAAGTCATTGCTCTTGCACACCAGCAACGTGAACATCCATGGATGGGAATGATGCCTGGTCCTCCTGCTGGTGCTTCAGAGTACTGCTAAGTGAAGATCTGGGTAGCTACCAATATCAACACCTAATCAGCATTTCATGCCCCTTCAGTATATCCAGATGTCTGGGCTTTTTGTTTCAAAGCAGCATCAAAAACACCATCACTCTCTGGAGAAGAACAGTAAATGGGAAACAGCGAATGCCAGCACTGCAAGTGTGGGGAGAAACGTGAAGTGTCTTTGTATAAATATGAATGGGAAGAGTGTAATTGCCAAAGTCAAAGCTTCATTAGGATAGCAGGATCTGTTCTTTACTGCATGCTTGCAACAAGATCATTTGGGACCTTCTTTTTGTATCTCATGCAGGAAAGGAGCTGTTAACAATCCCATGCTACTTAAACCCACACTGGGATATAGCTCTGTAGTGGTTCACAATGTGTTGCCTGGCGACCTGGTCCAAGTCCAGCATGGTGGCCCTAACCCAGGGTCACTCGGTCCATCAGCTCCAGGACACCAATGTGGTGGACAGCAAATGGCATTTATTGAGGGGTTGCAAGGGTCTTTATAGCTTAGGTAGTAGGGGTCATTTCCTCTTGCTCACGTCCGGCTGTGGGCTCTGGTCCGGAGCAGAAGATCTCTGAGGGGGAGGGGGTTTTCTATCTAACCATACATCCCGATATCTTCCGCACGCTTTTTCCTAACTCTCCACAGTTCCCCCCTCCCTCATGATTAGTAAAAAATTATACAAAATTATAAAGTGTAGACATTACAAAATTTTCGTGGTTTAGTAAAGTTAGTATAAAATTGTAAATGTGTTAGTAACAGGTACACTTTATAGCATTTGTCGGCGTTTGACAAACTCAATGTTAACAGTTTCTAAGCGCTTTTTAACAAATAGCACTAACTTATTCAATATGCAAGGCCCAAAGTTTAGTGTTAGTAAGATTATAGTGAGTGGGCCTATTAGGGTGGAAATTAAGGTGGTGAGCCATGGGGACCAGTTGAACCAGGATTCAAACCAGCCCTGTTGAGCTTCTCTGTCCATTTTTCTGAGGTTTAGTCGGTCTCTCAGTTCGGCCATGGAGTCTCTAATGACTCCGGTGTGGTCTGCCTAAAAGCAGCATTCCTCTTTCAAGGCGGCACACAGGCCTCCTCGCTGCATGAGCAGAAGGTCCAGTCCTCGCCTGTTTTGGAGGACGACTTCTGATAGTGAGGAAAGGGATTTTTCCAGGGAAGAAATGGATTTCTCAATCCTCTGCAAGTCCTCCTTCACTGTCATCTGCAGTTGGGCCAGTCCTTGATGTTTTGTTGCAATGGCCAAGACGCCTGTGGCAGCGCCGGTAGCTCCTAAACCAAGGAGCATTGCTATGGTGATGCCCATTATCACTTCTCGCTTGTGGAGCTGGCCTGGTTCCTCAAGCAGGCGGTACACTTCTTCTTCCTGGCGATATAGAACTCGGGACAATTAAAACTTGAACACAGAAGTCGGTAGAATGATTGAATTTGTCAAGGAGTACACATGGGCTCACCCCGGATTGTTGACAGACCCACATCCCCGATGCAGCTGGGATCACCCACTGGAACTTCCCCCCTTTAAGTTTGACGAATTCCCGGCAGATGTTGCCCACCTGCATTGACAGGGTTGCATTGCCAAAGCATTCGCCTCGGCCCGTGATTTGGCTTAGGGTAATGCTTCTCCGGGGGGTGTCCCATCTGCATTGGCGTGGACTGTCTGACTTGGAAAAGATGAGTGGGAGATCAAGGGCAACACCTTCGTAAAAAGGGGGTTGTGCATCATAGCATAACCAGCATGATTCTGTGAGGTTTGGACTGGACTGATTTAATGATATAAAGGTTGCATTTAACACACTTAGGAATGGATTGGAGAGGGTTGGTTTGGTTAAGAGATTGGATAGGGAGGAGGTAGATTTTTGCATTTGTGTTTTGTGACTGGAGCTGTGGTTAGCTGTGATCTCCTTCCTGAGTCTACTCAGTGCAAGAATCGGATTGGGTCCGACTGATTGGGATATTAAAGGTGGGAGTCTGATAATTTGTATATTTGCCCAGATGCGACGAGAAAGGTGAACAAACGCTGTCCACACTTTGCCCGTGGTCCAGCCATCATGGGTTGGTTGCAGGATTGTCATTATGTAGCCTGTGCAGGTATGCTGTTTTCTGCCTTGGGGCAAGATCACACGCCCATCCATATCAAATTTTGGTTCGAGACAGCCATGGGGAGCAAACTTAACTTACAAGAACTTATCAGGCTGTTGTGGTTTCCATCTATTGCCTGTTACAATTGTTTCACACCCCCAATATCCACAATATCCATACCTTGGGTAATTACAGTAACTTTTTCCTGGGTTGGAAGCAGGGCACCAATAAGTCTGAAACAGTGTTGTCTCTGCAAATTTGGGGAACCCCGTATGTGAGGGAAAAATGTCTTTTAGTCTGAAATTAAAAACTGGAGTGTCAGCTGTAACCATTTCTTTGATGACCCTCTCACCTGAGAGATGGCGTAGAACCCACCTGAACGGCTGGTGAGGGTAATGCTTTGTGTCTGCCTGTCCTCCCCCCACTAACCCTAGAAACAAGATAACACAGAGATACTGTTGCTGCTTTGACTTTGACGGTGTGAGCTTCTCAGGTGATGCCGGGTTGCTCGGTGGTCTCTCTCTCTTTCCTGGTAGTGGGGTGTATGGGTTGCGGGGGCGTCCGATGATTCAGTCCTGCAAACAAAGTCTCACAATTCTCATTATCTCCACTTTGAAGGTCTGGTTTGATATGACTGGAAAAAAAAAGAATTCTTTGCAAGGCAGTTTACAAAGGAGACAGCTGTGTTCCTGTTTCTTTTAACATAATCAATATAGGATAAGGAAATCTTGCTTGTATGTAAGCCTGAAAAAATGTTTGTAGGTATCTTCAGTAGGTGTCACGTATATGTATATGTGAGATGTGGAGTGAAAATAAAGCTGACAGTGAGTCAAAAAATAAGAAAATATAGTACAAATATAGTACAAAAACAGTTGCAAATTACTTTTTCCTCCACTCAGTTCTAACTTGTAGCAATTGAGAAAAAAATTAAAACACATTCCTCTGGACACATCCAGTCCTGCAAACAAAGTCTCACAATTCTCATTATCTCCACTTTGAAGGTCTGGTTTGATAGATTTGAGTGGACACCATTTAATGTCCCCATCTTTTTTAACTGCCGCATACCCCCACCCCGTGAGTACTAGCCTCCAACCTTGTTCCCACTCCCCTAGTTCATTTTTGATCACAATCTGTGGGCCTTTCTCTAGTGCTCGAGTGGCCCAGTGTCTCTGAGCTGGACTGTTTGTCTCATCTCCCCTAGGGAATTGATTCAACGCTAGCAGCGCAGTTGCTAGTAAACGCGCCTGGTCGCTTGAGGGAATGGCATTGGTGAAGCCTTCTGTCTTTGCTAGTACTTCCAGTTTAGTTTTTAGAGTCTGATTTGCTCTTTCAGCGATGGCTTGTCCGGTGCTGTTGTACGGGATGCCGTGTACCAAGGCGATGTTCCATTTTGAGATGAATACTTGGACTGTCTTCGAGGTGAAATTTGTGCCATTGTCTGTCTTCATCTGTTTTGGGACTCCAAGCCATGCCATGGCTATCAGCCAATGTTGGATGGTGGCTTTGGAATCTGTCTTGGAATGCTATGTGGCCACGATCATACCGCTATATGTATCCACGGTAACTGCGAGCCACGCTCGGGGTTTTAACAGCTGGCATTGGGTAAAATCTGTCTGCCATATTTCCGAGGCTTTGAGGCCTCTGGGGTTGACGCCGCTGGACCACAGTGGTGATTTCTGACAGTGAGGGCACGTGGCGACAACGTGCTTTGCGTCTGCGATAGAAATCCCACACTTCTTTGCAAGTGCTTTTGCTCCGATGTGAAGGGATTTATGCAACTGACAGGCTTCTTTCAGCGTCCATACGCCTTTTGCAGCTGCGTCAGCCTTGTCATTGCCAATCTGGTAGAACCCTTTGGTCGGGTTGTGGCTGTTGACGTGGATGACTGATATGGTGCCTTTCCGTGAATAGAGTGCTTCTTCTAGCATCATTGCCACCGTGGACACTGATACACCTGGTCCGGACATGGCTAGGCAGAGCTTGGCCACAAATATGGAGTCAGTCACAATGTTAAGGTGTTCTTCTGGGAACAGTCTGCACGCTAGCACTATGGCAGCCGCTTCGAGTTGTTGGACTGAAAGCGTGGGGTCTGTTGTCTTGACGCATTGCCATTGTTCTCCTGACTGCCATACTGCCGCTGCGGTGGAGGTCAGCAACGATGCGTCCGTGAAGACGGTCGGTCGATTATCTGTGGTGGGAGGTCGATGTCGACGACGGTGAGCAGCTGAGTCTAAGGGGGTTTTGCCGCGTAGCGAATCTCTCCTCTGAAGCCTGCAAGGGCCATGGCTAGGTATTCGGATATTGTTGTTGACTGCGCGGAGAGCTGTTTGCAGAAGGGCAAGTAAATCTTGGCAGGTTCGATGCCCAGATGTCTTAGGGCGAGCTTTCTGCCCTTCATGATGAGGCTGCCGAGACATTCGACTCCTGGGGAAAAGGCACGCGACGGTTTCCCCAATACCACCCACAGTATCGGTTGGGCTTTGTCGGGGGGTCCTTGGGCTAAGGCTCCCACTCCCCCCTTTTTTGTAAAGTAGACATACAGATAGACCGGCGTACTCGAGTCCCATCTGGTGAGTGTGCTTGCTGACACTTGGTGTTCGATAAAGTCGAGTGAGCTTATCGCTTCTGGTGTCAGGGTTTTCTGCTCCCATGGGTTCTTTCCTTTCAAGAGGTCATTCAGAGGGTCCATGACCTCAGGAGGAATCAGGACGATGTTGCGGAGCCACTGTAAGGACCCTACCAGTTACTGCACATCATGGAGCATCTTGATATCTCGGCGGATTTTCATCTGGGGAGGGGTTACATAGGAGCTTGTGATTCACACCCCTAGGAAGGTTACGCACGGTCCCTTTTTTATTTTTGCAGTCGCTATTTCGAAGCCATTTGTCTTTAAGGTCTTGGAGATGGCTGATATCAGCTGGTCTACTTGGCTTGCTGATGGTGCGGTGAACAAGATGTTGTCCATGTACTGCATAATAGTCACTGTCGGGTTGCTCTGCCAGACTGGTGCCAGCGCTCGGTCTACTGTGATCTAGCAGATGGTAGGGGAGTTGATCATTCCTTGGGGCAACATTTTCCAGTGAAAGCGTAGGTTAGGCCCCTGGCTGTTTGGAAAGACGATGGAAAAAGCGAACCGTTCCTTGTCGTCCTCGTGCAGGGGAATAGAAAAGAAGCAGTCTTTGATGTCGAGCACTGCACAGGATTGTCCTCTTGGTATCATCGAGTTCATGGGCAGCAAGGTTTGTACCAGGCCCATTGGCTGGATTTTCTTGTTCACTTCCCGCAGGTCATGCAGGAGACGAAAGCCTTCACCGGACCGTTTAGGTATTACAAAGATCGGGGTGTTCCATGGGCTCGTGGAGGGTTCTATATGATTCTTGTGTAGCTCACGGCTAACAAGCTCAAGGAGAGCAGTCATTCGAGGCTTGGACAAGGGCCACTGTTCGATATACACCGGATTGATTGATTTACAAGTTAGTTTGATGGGCAGTGATGGGTACACGACAGTGGCCCTAAGAATAAATTTGTCATCCTGACGTCCAGCAGGGCTAGGGCATCTCTCCCCAACAAGGGTGGGCAATCTGACATGACGTATACCATGAGGGTGATAGTCCTTCCTGGTCCTCTCTCGGTGCAGAGTGTTATTGCTATTGGCTAGGTGCTTTTGCGGGCTCGGGACTGCCCTCCAACTCCGCTCAACTAGGGGCTTCCTTTAGCTTCCATGGTAGAGGCCCGTGTATATCTGGGATGACAGTGACGTCTGATCCTGTGTCCACCCAAAAGGGAAGGCAGATGGCCGTGCCGTCAGGGCCGTTGGGGAGATGACACTCTGCCCACACGATCAGCAGGTGCTTACCCACCTTCACTGCAAAGACCACCCATGGGTCTCTCTCGTATGCTTTCATGGCCAAGGCCACCCAGGGGCCTCGTCCCTGTTCTTGGTATTCCTGAGGTGCAGGTGGGTTTGGCTGAGCTGTTTGTTGGGCGACAAAGTTGGTCATTTCTTGAGGGGGTAATGAGCGTGGAAGCCCCGAGCCCCATTGAGGGTTGCTGTAGCTGGGCCGCTTCGTGTTCCAGGAGGGAGGGGGCTGGGTGCGGCCCGGCTGCCCCCTCCCCTTCCCGTTTCCCTGAGGCTTGGATCTGCATTCCTTAGCTAGATGCCCCTTCTTTCCACAAGCCCAGCATGGTCCTCTAATTTTCCCCTGGCGTGGTGAAGCTGCTGCTGGTGGGTGTCCTGACTGGGGACAGTTTACTGCCACGTGTCCTGCCTGGCCACACTTGAAGCATGCCATCACACTGGTTGCTGCAGTGCGAACAGCTGCTTGAATGGGAGCGAGGTGTTCTTCCTTTGCTACATATCTGATCATGGCTGCGATATTAGACCCAGGTGGCAGTGATCTTAAAATGTCTCTGGTGGCTGAATCGCACTGCTGGCGTAGGCAGTCTGCTAGCACGGGCCCCTTTGCTTCTGAGGACAATGCTGAGCAGTCTAATGCTGCCTGGAGTAGATCCACAAACTGAGTGAAGCTTTTACTCTCGCTCTGCTTTATAGTGGACCATGGTGATGGTCTGGCTATTGCTTTAGAGGCAGTGGGGATGGCTTCTCGGGCAGCACGAGTGGTAGTCATGACTTCATGGGCTCGCAGGCCTTCTGCCTGTGCTTGTGGGGTGATCATGGCTGGGTCTCTGCCCATCAGCCTCTGTATGCTGGAGCCATGCAAAGGATGGTTTTCCCCAGTTACTAGGGCTAGCTGCTTTGCACAGTTGTCCTCCCATTCTTGTTTAAAAACTATCATCTCCGCCCCATCAAAGATTAATCTGCAAGTCTGTTTAATATCAAAGGGGAGAATATCATCACCTCCAAAAATGCTATCAATAAGTGTAGAAACCATGGCAGAATTAAGCCCTTTGTCAGCAGCTGCCTTAACAATTGCCTGCACATCTTTTGGATTTACCGGTGAATATGTTCTCTGGTTTCCGTCTGCACCCCCCACTCTAACGGGGAATACTAACTTGGCAGACGGAGCCCACTCCGCACATGCTATTTTTATCTTACCCCAGTCTGTAAGGGGGGGTCGATTTGTGTCTGATGTCCCCCTCACCCATGCCGGAGGGTTATAGCTAGTGGTATTATATTTCACAGCTCCCTTCTTATGAAAGCTGCAACCGATGTCGGGTTCCTCTTCCAACCACCCCTCCAACCAGCTGTCCCAGCTCCGGTCAGAGTCAGAGCCAGAAGTCGACTGACTGGATGTTTCCAGGCTGCTCAGCCTTTTTCTCGGGCTCCGCCCCAGCCCCTTCCCCCAAGGGCCGGGCCGTTCCCACCCCCTACCTCCTGCTGGGGGAGGTTCTTGCCCTATAAGGACCTGATGAGCTCTGTGATTGGTCTCACGCTCTGCCTCGGGGGCTGTCCCTCCTTCCTGCTCATCTGCGCTTGCTCTGTTCAGTGAGCCCTCTGCATATCCACCCCCCGCGTCAACGGCCCTCCCCCCGCCACGAGGCTTGGCGCCATTTTTAAACTCATATGGTGGAGGTGACCTTTTATCTGCTGCCGCGAGCTCTGATATTATAGCAGCACTCTGTGCCTCCTCCGTTAGCCCCTGCCACAATGCCCGTGCGCGTTCCCCCGCCTCCGGTAGCGGTAAGTCCGAACTGGGAGGGTGCAGAGGGGGTTCCGGGGACCGCATGTCCGCGCGGTTGGCTGGGTCCACGGTTTGAGTAGCAGCCCCGATCCCCAGCTGTGGCATGGCTAATAAACAAGATCGCGTGGCTTTCCAGATTTCCTGCTCCTGCCGGGCAGCCCGCAAAGCCTGGATAACTTTGTCCCATGATTTAAGGGGTTTCCCTGAGCCGGAGGACATGGTGTCTTCAGCGTGGGCTGTAGTGCATTTACCCCATATCTCCGGATAGAGAATTTCTACCGGGCTTTCTATAGCCCCCAGTTTAATTAATCTCGGCATTGCGACAATAAAATCCTTAAGCTTACAGTCAATACCCCACTGCGCGTTGATCTCACTTATGACATTTGCGATAGGGTCCATGCTCCTCGCGGGTCCAGGGGACGTCTACCCTCGCCGTACAAATCCAGCTGAACAGCCACAGGCATTTGGTCAGGCGAACCCCAATTACCGGTGGATCCCGATGGCTCCCGGGTTTCAGCACCTGTTGTTGCCTGGCGACTCGGTACAAGTCCAGCACGGTGGCACTAACCAAGGGCCATTCGGTCCATCAGCTCCAATGTGGTGGACAGCAAATGGCGTTTATTGAGGGGTTGAAAGGGTCTTTATAGCTTAGGTGGTAGGGATCACATCCTCTAAATCACGTCCAGCTGTGAGCTCAGGTCCAGAGCAGAAAATCTCTGAGAGAGGGGGTTTTCTATCTAACCGTACATCCCGAAGACTTCAGCACTCTTTTCACAAACTTTCCACAGTTCCATAAGAATCCATTGCGTCACAATGCTCTCCTTAGTTTTAGGAGAGCCTGATGTGTTGACAAGTGAGCCCTGATTCCTTGAGGTTCCATTGCATCACAGTGGTCTCCTTGGTTCCATAAGGCCCAGCTTTGTCACAACTGAGCCTTGCTTCTATGGGATTCCAGTGCATCACAATGGTCTCTGATTCCATGAGGCCCTGCTGTGTCACAGTGGAGCCTTTGTGCCATGCATTTCCATGAAGTCACAATGGTCTCCAGTATTCCATGAGGCCACACTGCAAAAAAGGGGACACGTGAATCCCAAATTTTCCATTCCATCGGTATGGTCTATTGCCTTCCATAAGACCCTGCAGCATCACTAGGGAGCCTTTGTGCCGCATTTTTCCCTTGTGTCACAATGGTCTCTTGTGCCCTATGAGGCTGCAGCATGAATCAGTGGACAGTTGGTTCCATGTGATTGCACTGAGTTACAATGATCCGTGCGTCCCCGCAGTGTTTACAATTAACACTTGGTTCCCCAACATTCCATGGCGTCACTGTGCTCTGCTGTGATTCACAAGGCTGTGCTTTGTCACAATGGGCACTGGCTTCCTCCAAGGCTGGGCATGTGGTACTGGGTTTCCATCAGGCTACACTCTGTCACAATGGGGCCTTGGTTCCATGAGAATCCATTGTGGCACAATGTTCTCCTGAGTGCCAGGAGGATGTTCTCGGTCACAGTGGAGCCTTGCTGGCACGAGCCTTGGATATGACCCAGTGGCCCATAGGTTCCATGAGGCCCTGCTGTGTCCCAAAGAAACCTCTGTTCCACATTTTTCCATTGTGTCGCAATGGTCTCCAGTGTTCTGTTGAGGCCACAACATGAAACAGTGGGCATTTGCTTCCACGTGATTCCACAGTGTCACAATGATCTCCTGGCTTCCATGAGTCCCCACTCGTTTTAAAATTAACACTTGGTTCCCCAAGATTCCATGGAATCTCCGTGCTCTCCTATGATTAACGAGGCTGTGCTGGGTCACAATGGACATTTGCTTCCTCCAAGGCTGGACATGTCCCAGTGGAACCGGCTTTCCATCAGGCTGTGCATTGTCACAATGGGCCTTGGTTCCATAAGAATCCATTGTGTCACAATGTTCTCCTTAGATGTATGAGAGCCTGACGTGTTGACAATTGAGCCCTGATTCCTTGAGGTTCCATTGCATCACAGTGGTCTCCTTGGTTCCATCAGGCCCAGCTTTGTCACAACAGAGCCTTGCTTCCATGGGATTCCAGTGCATCACAATGGTCTCTGATTCCATGAGGCCCTGCTGTGTCACAGTGGAGCCTTTGTGCCATGCATTTCCATGAAGTCACAATGGTCTCCAGTATTCCATGAGACCACACTGCAGAAAAAGTTCACACGTGGATCCGAGAGTTTCCATTCCATCACTAAGATCTCTTGCATTCCATGAGTCCCTGCAGCGTCACTAGGGAGCCTTTGTGCCATAATTTCCCTTGTGTCACAATGGTCTCCTGTGCCCTATGAGGCTGCAGTATGAATCAGTGGACAGTTGGTTCCATGTGATTGCACGGAGTTACAATGGTCCGTGAGTCCCCGCTGTGTTTACGATTAACACTTGGTTCCCCAAGATTCCATGGCATCACTGTGCTCTGCTGCGATTCACAAGGCTGTGCTTTGTCACAATGGGCACTGGCTTCCTCCAAGGCTGAACATGTGGTACTGGGTTTCCATCAGGCTACACTCTGTCACAATGGGGCCTTGGTTCCATGAGAATCCATTGTGGCACAATGTTCTCCTGAGTGCCAGGAGGATGTTCTTGGTCACAGTGGAGCCTTGCTGGCACGAGCCTTGGATATGACTCACTGGCCCATAGGTTCCATGAGGCCCTGCTGTGTCCCAAAGAAACCTCTGTTCCAAATTTTTCCATTGTGTTGCAATGGTCTCTAGTGTTCTGTTGAGGCCACAACATGAAACAGTGGGCATTTGCTTCCATGTGATTCCAGGGTGTCACGATGATCTCCTGGCTTCCAGGAGTCCCCACTCGTTTTAAAATTAACACTTGGTTCCCCAAGATTCCATGGAGTCTCCGTGCTCTCCTATGATTAACGAGGCTGTGCTGGGTCACAATGGACACTTGCTTCCTCCAAGGCTGGACATGTCCCAGTGGAACCGGCTTTCCATCAGGCTGTGCTTTGTCACAATGGGGCCTTGGTTCCATAAGAATCCATTGCGTCACAATGTTCTCCTTAGATGTATGAGAGCCTGAGGTGTTGACAATTGAGCCCTGATTCCTTGAGGTTCCATTGCATCACAGTGGTCTCCTTGGTTCCATCAGGCCCAGTTTTGTCACAACAGAGCCTTGCTTCCATGGGATTCCAGTGCATCACAATGGTCTCTGATTCCATGAGGCCCTGCTGTGTCACAGTGGAGCCTTTGTGCCATCCATTTCCATGAAGTCACAATGATCTCCAGTATTCCATGAGGCCACACTGCAAACAAGGGGACACGTGAATCCCAAATTTTCCATTCCATCACTACGGTCCCTTGCCTTCCATAAGACCCTGCAGCATCAGTAGGGAGCCTTTGTGCCACATTCTTCCCTTGTGTCACAATGGTCTCCTGTGCCCTATGAGGTTGCAGAATGAATTAGTGGACAGTTGGTTCCATGTGATTGCACTGAGTTACAATGGTCCGTGCGTCCCCGCTGTGTTTACAATTAACACTTGGTTCCCCAACATTCCATGGCGTCACTGTGCTCTGCTGTGATTCACAAGGCTGTGCTTTGTCACAATGGGCACTGGCTTCCTCCAAGGCTGGGCATGTGGTACTGGGTTTCCAACAGGCTACACTCTGTCACAATGGAGCCTTGGTTCCATGAGAATCCATTGTGGCACAATGTTCTCCTGAGTGCCAGGAGGATGTTCTTGGTCACAGTGGAGCCTTGCTGGCATGAGCCTTGGATATGACCCAGTGGCCCATAGGTTCCATGAGGCCCTGCTGTGTCCCAAAGAAACCTCTGTTCCACATTTTTCCATTGTGTTGCAATGGTCTCCAGTGTTCTGTTGAGGCCACAACATGAAACAGTGGGCATTTGCTTCCATGTGATTCCAGGGTGTCACGATGATCTCCTGGCTTCCATGAGTCCCCACTCATTTTAAAATTAACACTTGGTTCCCCAAGATTCCATGGAGTCTCCGTGCTCTCCTATGATTAACGAGGCTGTGCTGGATCACAATGGACACTTGCTTCTTCCAAGGCTGGACATGTCCCAGTGGAACCGGCTTTCCATCAGGCTGCGCTTTGTCACAATGGGCCTTGGTTCCATAAGAATCCATTGTGTCACAATGTTCTCCTTAGATGTATGAGAGCCTGACGTGTTGACAATTGAGCCCTGATTCTTTCAGGTTCCATTGCATCACAGTGGCCTCATTGGTTCCATCAGGCCCAGTTTTGTCACAACAGAGCCTTGCTTCCATGGGATTCCAGTGCGTCACAATGGTCTCTTTGATTCCATTAAGCCCTTCTGTGTCACAGTGGAGCCTTTGTGCCATCCATTTCCATGAAGTCACAATGATCTCCAGTATTCCATGAGGCCACACTGCAAAAAAGGGGACACGTGAATCCCTAAGTTTTCATTCCATCACTACGGTCCCTTGCCTTCCATAAGACCCTGCAGCGTCGCTAGGGAGCCTTTGTGCCACATTCTTCCCTTGTGTCACAATGGTCTCCTGTGCTCTATGAGGCTGCAGCATGAACCAGTGGAATTTGCTTCCATGTGATTGAATGCAGTTACAATGGACAGTGAGTCCCCGCAGTGTTTACAGTTAACACTTGGTTCCCCAACATTCCATGGCGTCACTGTGCTCTGCTGTGATTCACAAGGCTGTGCTTTGTCACAATGGGCACTTGCTTCCTCCAAGGCTGGGCATGTGGTACTGGGTTTCCATCAGGCTACACTCTGTCACAATGGGGCATTGGTTCCATGAGAATCCATTGTGGCACAATGTTCTCCTGAGTGCCAGGAGGATGTTCTTGGTCACAGTGGAGCCTTGCTGGCATGAGCCTTGGATATGACCCAGTGGCCCATAGGTTCCATGAGGCCCTGCTGTGTCCCAAAGAAACCTCTGTTCCACATTTTTCCATTGTGTTGCAATGGTCTCCAGTGTTCTGTTGAGGCCACAACATGAAACAGTGGGCATTTGCTTCCATGTGATTCCAGGGTGTCACGATGATCTCCTGGCTTCCAGGAGTCCCCACTCGTTTTAAAATTAACACTTGGTTCCCCAAGATTCCATGGAGTCTCCGTGCTCTCCTATGATTAACGAGGCTATGCTGGATCACAATGGACACTTGCTTTCTCCAAGGCTGGACGTGTCC
This sequence comes from Oenanthe melanoleuca, assembly GCF_029582105.1. Taxonomy (NCBI): domain Eukaryota; kingdom Metazoa; phylum Chordata; class Aves; order Passeriformes; family Muscicapidae; genus Oenanthe; species Oenanthe melanoleuca. Next base: position 8,577,281 of record NW_026612650.1, read on the forward strand.
CACTGGAACCGGTTTTCTATCAGGCTGTGCTTTGTCACAATGGGGCCTTGGTTCCATAAGAATCCATTGCGTCTCAATATTCTCCTTAGATTATCGAGAGCCTGATGTGTTGACAAGTGAGCCCTGATTCCTTCAGGTTCCATTGCATCACATTGGCCCCCTTGGTTCCATCAGGCCCGGCTTTGTCACAACAGAGCCTTGCTTCCATGGGATTCCAGTGCATCACAATGGTCTCTGATTCCATGAGGCCCTGCTGTGTCACAGTGGAGCCTTTGTGCCATGAATTTCCATGAAGTCACAATGGTCTCCAGTATTCCATGAGGCCACACTGCAAAAAAGGGGACACGTGAATCCCTAAGTTTCCATTCCATCGGTATGGTCTCTTGCCTTCCATAAGACCCTGCAGCGTCACTAGGGAGCCTTTGTGCCACATTCTTCCCTTGTGTCACAATGGTCTCCTGTCCTCTATGAGGCTGCAGCATAAAGTAGGGGATATTTGCTTTCATGTGATTGCATGGAGTTAGAATGGTCCGTGTGTCCCCGCTGTGTTTACGATTAACACTTGGTTCCCCAACATTCCATGGCGTCACTGTGCTCTGCTGTGATTCACAAGGCTGTGCTTTGTCACAATGGGCACTTGCTTCCTCCAAGGCTGGACATGTGGTACTGGGTTTCCATCAGGCTACACTCTGTCACAATGGGGCCTTGGTTCCATGAGAATCCATTGTGGCACAATGTTCTCCTGAGTGCCAGGAGGATGTTCTTGGTCACAGTGGAGCCTTGCTGGCACGAGCCTTGGATATGACCCAGTGGCCCATAGGTTCCATGAGGCCCTGCTGTGTCCCAAAGAAACCTCTGTTCCACATTTTTCCATTGTGTCGCAATGGTCTCCAGTGTTCTGTTGAGGCCACAACATGAAACAGTGGGCATTTGCTTCCATGTGATTCCAGGGTGTCACGATGATCTCCTGGCTTCCAGGAGTCCCCACTCGTTTTAAAATTAACACTTGGTTCCCCAAGATTCCATGGAGTCTCTGTGCTCTCCTATGATTAACGAGGCTGTGCTGGATCACAATGGACACTTGCTTCCTCCAAGGCTGGACATGTCCCAGTGGAACCGGCTTTCCATCAGGCTGTGCTTTGTCATAATGTGGCCTTGGTTCCATAAGAATCCATTGCGTCACAATGTTCTCCTTAGATGTATGAGAGCCTGATGTGTTGACAATTGAGCCCTGATTCCTTGAGGTTCCATTGCATCACAGTGGTCTCCTTGGTTCCATCAGGCCCAGCTTTGTCACAACAGAGCCTTGCTTCCATGGGATTCCAGTGCATCACAATGGTCTCTGATTCCATGAGGCCCTGCTGTGTCACAGTGGAGCCTTTGTGCCATGCATTTCCATGAAGTCACAATGGTCTCCAGTATTCCATAAGGCCACACTGCAAACAAGGGGACACGTGAATCCCAAATTTTCCATTCCATCACTACGGTCCCTTGCCTTCCATAAGACCCTGCAGCATCACTAGGGAGCCTTTGTGCCACATTTTTCCCTTGTGTCACAATGGTCTCCTGTGCTCTATGAGGCTGCAGCATGAATCAGTGGACAGTTGGTTCCATGTGATTGCACTGAGTTACAATGGTCCGTGCGTCCCCGCTGTGTTTACAATTAACACTTGGTTCCCCAACATTCCACGGCATCACTGTGCTCTGCTGTGATTCACAAGGCTGTGCTTTGTCACAATGGGCACTGGCTTCCTCCAATGCTGGACATGTGGTACTGGGTTTCCATCAGGCTACACTTACTCACAATGTGGCCTTGGTTCCATGAGAATCCATTGTAGCACAATGTTCTCCTGAGTGCCAGGAGGATGTTCTTGGTCACAGTGGAGCCTTGCTGGCATGAGCCTTGGATATGACCCAGTGGCCCATAGGTTCCATGAGGCCCTGCTGTGTCCCAAAGAAACCTCTGTTCCACATTTTTCCATTGTGTTGCAATGGTCTCCAGTGTTCTGTTGAGGCCACAACATGAAACAGTGGGCATTTGCTTCCATGTGATTCCAGGGTGTCACGATGATCTCCTGGCTTCCAGGAGTCCCCACTCGTTTTAAAATTAACACTTGGTTCCCCAAGATTCCATGGAGTCTCCGTGCTCTCCTATGATTAACGAGGCTGTGCTGGGTCACAATGGACACTTGCTTCCTCCAAGGCTGGACATGTCCCAGTGGAACCGGCTTTCCATCAGGCTGCGCTTTGTCACAATGGGCCTTGGTTCCATAAGAATCCATTGTGTCACAATGTTCTCCTTAGATGTATGAGAGCCTGACGTGTTGACAATTGAGCCCTGATTCTTTCAGGTTCCATTGCATCACAGTGGCCTCATTGGTTCCATCAGGCCCAGTTTTGTCACAACAGAGCCTTGCATCCATGGGATTCCAGTGCGTCACAATGGTCTCTTTGATTCCATTAAGCCCTTCTGTGTCACAGTGGAGCCTTTGTGCCATCCATTTCCATGAAGTCACAATGATCTCCAGTATTCCATGAGGCCACACTGCAAAAAAGGGGACACGTGAATCCCTAAGTTTTCATTCCATCACTACGGTCCCTTGCCTTCCATAAGACCCTGCAGCGTCGCTAGGGAGCCTTTGTGCCACATTCTTCCCTTGTGTCACAATGGTCTCCTGTGCTCTATGAGGCTGCAGCATGAACCAGTGGAATTTGCTTCCATGTGGTTGAATGCAGTTACAATGGACAGTGAGTCCCCGCAGTGTTTACAATTAACACTTGGTTCCCCAACATTCCATGGCGTCACTGTGCTCTGCTGTGATTCACAAGGCTGTGCTTTGTCACAATGGGCACTTGCTTCCTCCAAGGCTGGACATGTGGTACTGGGTTTCCATCAGGCTACACTCTGTCACAATGGGGCCTTGGTTCCATGAGAATCCATTGTGGCACAATGTTCTCCTGAGTGCCAGGAGGATGTTCTTGGTCACAGTGGAGCCTTGCTGGCACGAGCCTTGGATATGACCCAGTGGCCCATAGGTTCCATGAGGCCCTGCTGTGTCCCAAAGAAACCTCTGTTCCACATTTTTCCATTGTGTCGCAATGGTCTCCAGTGTTCTGTTGAGGCCACAACATGAAACAGTGGGCATTTGCTTCCATGTGATTCCAGGGTGTCACGATGATCTCCTGGCTTCCAGGAGTCCCCACTCGTTTTAAAATTAACACTTGGTTCCCCAAGATTCCATGGAGTCTCTGTGCTCTCCTATGATTAACGAGGCTGTGCTGGATCACAATGGACACTTGCTTCCTCCAAGGCTGGACATGTCCCAGTGGAACCGGCTTTCCATCAGGCTGTGCTTTGTCATAATGTGGCCTTGGTTCCATAAGAATCCATTGCGTCACAATGTTCTCCTTAGATGTATGAGAGCCTGATGTGTTGACAATTGAGCCCTGATTCCTTGAGGTTCCATTGCATCACAGTGGTCTCCTTGGTTCCATCAGGCCCAGCTTTGTCACAACAGAGCCTTGCTTCCATGGGATTCCAGTGCATCACAATGGTCTCTGATTCCATGAGGCCCTGCTGTGTCACAGTGGAGCCTTTGTGCCATGCATTTCCATGAAGTCACAATGGTCTCCAGTATTCCATAAGGCCACACTGCAAACAAGGGGACACGTGAATCCCAAATTTTCCATTCCATCACTACGGTCCCTTGCCTTCCATAAGACCCTGCAGCATCACTAGGGAGCCTTTGTGCCACATTTTTCCCTTGTGTCACAATGGTCTCCTGTGCTCTATGAGGCTGCAGCATGAATCAGTGGACAGTTGGTTCCATGTGATTGCACTGAGTTACAATGGTCCGTGCGTCCCCGCTGTGTTTACAATTAACACTTGGTTCCCCAACATTCCACGGCATCACTGTGCTCTGCTGTGATTCACAAGGCTGTGCTTTGTCACAATGGGCACTGGCTTCCTCCAATGCTGGACATGTGGTACTGGGTTTCCATCAGGCTACACTTACTCACAATGTGGCCTTGGTTCCATGAGAATCCATTGTAGCACAATGTTCTCCTGAGTGCCAGGAGGATGTTCTTGGTCACAGTGGAGCCTTGCTGGCATGAGCCTTGGATATGACCCAGTGGCCCATAGGTTCCATGAGGCCCTGCTGTGTCCCAAAGAAACCTCTGTTCCACATTTTTCCATTGTGTTGCAATGGTCTCCAGTGTTCTGTTGAGGCCACAACATGAAACAGTGGGCATTTGCTTCCATGTGATTCCAGGGTGTCACGATGATCTCCTGGCTTCCAGGAGTCCCCACTCGTTTTAAAATTAACACTTGGTTCCCCAAGATTCCATGGAGTCTCCGTGCTCTCCTATGATTAACGAGGCTGTGCTGGGTCACAATGGACACTTGCTTCCTCCAAGGCTGGACATGTCCCAGTGGAACCGGCTTTCCATCAGGCTGCGCTTTGTCACAATGGGCCTTGGTTCCATAAGAATCCATTGTGTCACAATGTTCTCCTTAGATGTATGAGAGCCTGACGTGTTGACAATTGAGCCCTGATTCTTTCAGGTTCCATTGCATCACAGTGGCCTCATTGGTTCCATCAGGCCCAGTTTTGTCACAACAGAGCCTTGCATCCATGGGATTCCAGTGCGTCACAATGGTCTCTTTGATTCCATTAAGCCCTTCTGTGTCACAGTGGAGCCTTTGTGCCATCCATTTCCATGAAGTCACAATGATCTCCAGTATTCCATGAGGCCACACTGCAAAAAAGGGGACACGTGAATCCCTAAGTTTTCATTCCATCACTACGGTCCCTTGCCTTCCATAAGACCCTGCAGCGTCGCTAGGGAGCCTTTGTGCCACATTCTTCCCTTGTGTCACAATGGTCTCCTGTGCTCTATGAGGCTGCAGCATAAAGTAGGGGATATTTGCTTTCATGTGATTGCATGGAGTTAGAAAGGTCCGTGCGTCCCCGCTGTGTTTACGATTAACACTTGGTTCCCCAACATTCCATGGCGTCACTGTGCTCTGCTGTGATTCACAAGGCTGTGCTTTGTCACAATGGGCACTTGCTTCCTCCAAGGCTGGACATGTGGTACTGGGTTTCCATCAGGCTACACTCTGTCACAATGGGGCCTTGGTTCCATGAGAATCCATTGTGGCACAATGTTCTCCTGAGTGCCAGGAGGATGTTCTTGGTCACAGTGGAGCCTTGCAGGCACGAGCCTTGGATATGACCCAGTGGCCCATAGGTTCCATGAGGCCCTGCTGTGTCCCAAAGAAACCTCTGTTCCACATTTTTCCATTGTGTCGCAATGGTCTCCAGTGTTCTGTTGAGGCCACAACATGAAACAGTGGGCATTTGCTTCCATGTGATTCCAGGGTGTCACGATGATCTCCTGGCTTCCAGGAGTCCCCACTCGTTTTAAAATTAACACTTGGTTCCCCAAGATTCCATGGAGTCTCCGTGCTCTCCTATGATTAACGAGGCTGTGCTGGGTCACAATGGACACTTGCTTCCTCCAAGGCTGGACATGTCCCAGTGGAACCGGCTTTCCATCAGGCTGCGCTTTGTCACAATGGGCCTTGGTTCCATAAGAATCCATTGTGTCACAATGTTCTCCTTAGATGTATGAGAGCCTGACGTGTTGACAATTGAGCCCTGATTCTTTCAGGTTCCATTGCATCACAGTGGCCTCATTGGTTCCATCAGGCCCAGTTTTGTCACAACAGAGCCTTGCATCCATGGGATTCCAGTGCGTCACAATGGTCTCTTTGATTCCATTAAGCCCTTCTGTGTCACAGTGGAGCCTTTGTGCCATCCATTTCCATGAAGTCACAATGGTCTCCAGTATTCCATGAGGCCACACTGCAAAAAAGGGGACACGTGAATCCCTAAGTTTCCATTCCATCGGTATGGTCTCTTGCCTTCCATAAGACCCTGCAGCGTCACTAGGGAGCCTTTGTGCCACATTCTTCCCTTGTGTCACAATGGTCTCCTGTCCTCTATGAGGCTGCAGCATAAAGTAGGGGATATTTGCTTTCATGTGATTGCATGGAGTTAGAAAGGTCCGTGCGTCCCCGCTGTGTTTACGATTAACACTTGGTTCCCCAACATTCCATGGCGTCACTGTGCTCTGCTGTGATTCACAAGGCTGGACATGTGGTACTGGGTTTCCATCAGGCTACACTCTGTCACAATGGGGCCTTGGTTCCATGAGAATCCATTGTGGCACAATGTTTTCCTGAGTGCCAGGAGGATGTTCTTGGTCACAGTGGAGCCTTGCTGGCACGAGCCTTGGATATGACCCAGTGGCCCATAGGTTCCATGAGGCCCTGCTGTGTCCCAAAGAAACCTCTGTTCCACATTTTTCCATTGTGTCGCAATGGTCTCCAGTGTTCTGTTGAGGCCACAACATGAAACAGTGGGTATTTGCTTCCATGTGATTCCAGGGTGTCACGATGATCTCCTGGCTTCCAGGAGTCCCCACTCGTTTTAAAATTAACACTTGGTTCCCCAAGATTCCATGGAGTCTCCGTGCTCTCCTATGATTAACGAGGCTGTGCTGGATCACAATGGACACTTGCTTCCTCCAAGGCTGGACATGTCCCAGTGGAACCGGCTTTCCATCAGGCTGTGCTTTGTCATAATGTGGCCTTGGTTCCATAAGAATCCATTGCGTCACAATGTTCTCCTTAGATGTATGAGAGCCTGATGTGTTGACAATTGAGCCCTGATTCCTTGAGATTCCATTGCATCACAGTGGTCTCCTTGGTTCCATCAGGCCCAGCTTTGTCACAACAGAGCCTTGCTTCCATGGGATTCCAGTGCATCACAATGGTCTCTGATTCCATGAGGCCCTGCTGTGTCACAGTGGAGCCTTTGTGCCATGCATTTCCATGAAGTCACAATGGTCTCCAGTATTCCATAAGGCCACACTGCAAACAAGGGGACACGTGAATCCCAAATTTTCCATTCCATCACTACGGTCCCTTGCCTTCCATAAGACCCTGCAGCATCACTAGGGAGCCTTTGTGCCACATTTTTCCCTTGTGTCACAATGGTCTCCTGTGCTCTATGAGGCTGCAGCATGAATCAGTGGACAGTTGGTTCCATGTGATTGCACTGAGTTACAATGGTCCGTGCGTCCCCGCTGTGTTTACAATTAACACTTGGTTCCCCAACATTCCACGGCGTCACTGTGCTCTGCTGTGATTCACAAGGCTGTGCTTTGTCACAATGGGCACTGGCTTCCTCCAATGCTGGACATGTGGTACTGGGTTTCCATCAGGCTACACTTACTCACAATGTGGCCTTGGTTCCATGAGAATCCATTGTAGCACAATGTTCTCCTGAGTGCCAGGAGGATGTTCTTGGTCACAGTGGAGCCTTGCTGGCATGAGCCTTGGATATGACCCAGTGGCCCATAGGTTCCATGAGGCCCTGCTGTGTCCCAAAGAAACCTCTGTTCCACATTTTTCCATTGTGTTGCAATGGTCTCCAGTGTTCTGTTGAGGCCACAACATGAAACAGTGGGCATTTGCTTCCATGTGATTCCAGGGTGTCACGATGATCTCCTGGCTTCCAGGAGTCCCCACTCGTTTTAAAATTAACACTTGGTTCCCCAAGATTCCATGGAGTCTCCGTGCTCTCCTATGATTAACGAGGCTGTGCTGGATCACAATGGACACTTGCTTTCTCCAAGGCTGGACGTGTCCCACTGGAACCGGTTTTCTATCAGGCTGTGCTTTGTCACAATGGGGCCTTGGTTCCATAAGAATCCATTGCGTCTCAATATTCTCCTTAGATTATCGAGAGCCTGATGTGTTGACAATTGAGCCCTGATTCCTTCAGGTTCCATTGCATCACATTGGCCCCCTTGGTTCCATCAGGCCCGGCTTTGTCACAACAGAGCCTTGCTTCCATGGGATTCCAGTGCATCACAATGGTCTCTGATTCCATGAGGCCCTGCTGTGTCACAGTGGAGCCTTTGTGCCATGCATTTCCATGAAGTCACAATGGTCTCCAGTATTCCATGAGGCCACACTGCAAAAAAGGGGACACGTGAATCCCTAAGTTTCCATTCCATCGGTATGGTCTCTTGCCTTCCATAAGACCCTGCAGCGTCACTAGGGAGCCTTTGTGCCACATTCTTCCCTTGTGTCACAATGGTCTCCTGTCCTCTATGAGGCTGCAGCATAAAGTAGGGGATATTTGCTTTCATGTGATTGCATGGAGTTAGAAAGGTCCGTGCGTCCCCGCTGTGTTTACGATTAACACTTGGTTCCCCAACATTCCATGGCGTCACTGTGCTCTGCTGTGATTCACAAGGCTGTGCTTTGTCACAATGGGCACTTGCTTCCTCCAAGGCTGGACATGTGGTACTGGGTTTCCATCAGGCTACACTCTGTCACAATGGGGCCTTGGTTCCATGAGAATCCATTGTGGCACAATGTTCTCCTGAGTGCCAGGAGGATGTTCTTGGTCACAGTGGAGCCTTGCTGGCACGAGCCTTGGATATGACCCAGTGGCCCATAGGTTCCATGAGGCCCTGCTGTGTCCCAAAGAAACCTCTGTTCCACATTTTTCCATTGTGTCGCAATGGTCTCCAGTGTTCTGTTGAGGCCACAACATGAAACAGTGGGTATTTGCTTCCATGTGATTCCAGGGTGTCACGATGATCTCCTGGCTTCCAGGAGTCCCCACTCGTTTTAAAATTAACACTTGGTTCCCCAAGATTCCATGGAGTCTCCGTGCTCTCCTATGATTAACGAGGCTGTGCTGGATCACAATGGACACTTGCTTCCTCCAAGGCTGGACATGTCCCAGTGGAACCGGCTTTCCATCAGGCTGTGCTTTGTCATAATGTGGCCTTGGTTCCATAAGAATCCATTGCGTCACAATGTTCTCCTTAGATGTATGAGAGCCTGATGTGTTGACAATTGAGCCCTGATTCCTTGAGATTCCATTGCATCACAGTGGTCTCCTTGGTTCCATCAGGCCCAGCTTTGTCACAACAGAGCCTTGCTTCCATGGGATTCCAGTGCATCACAATGGTCTCTGATTCCATGAGGCCCTGCTGTGTCACAGTGGAGCCTTTGTGCCATGCATTTCCATGAAGTCACAATGGTCTCCAGTATTCCATAAGGCCACACTGCAAACAAGGGGACACGTGAATCCCAAATTTTCCATTCCATCACTACGGTCCCTTGCCTTCCATAAGACCCTGCAGCATCACTAGGGAGCCTTTGTGCCACATTTTTCCCTTGTGTCACAATGGTCTCCTGTGCTCTATGAGGCTGCAGCATGAATCAGTGGACAGTTGGTTCCATGTGATTGCACTGAGTTACAATGGTCCGTGCGTCCCCGCTGTGTTTACAATTAACACTTGGTTCCCCAACATTCCACGGCATCACTGTGCTCTGCTGTGATTCACAAGGCTGTGCTTTGTCACAATGGGCACTGGCTTCCTCCAATGCTGGACATGTGGTACTGGGTTTCCATCAGGCTACACTTACTCACAATGTGGCCTTGGTTCCATGAGAATCCATTGTAGCACAATGTTCTCCTGAGTGCCAGGAGGATGTTCTTGGTCACAGTGGAGCCTTGCTGGCATGAGCCTTGGATATGACCCAGTGGCCCATAGGTTCCATGAGGCCCTGCTGTGTCCCAAAGAAACCTCTGTTCCACATTTTTCCATTGTGTTGCAATGGTCTCCAGTGTTCTGTTGAGGCCACAACATGAAACAGTGGGCATTTGCTTCCATGTGATTCCAGGGTGTCACGATGATCTCCTGGCTTCCAGGAGTCCCCACTCGTTTTAAAATTAACACTTGGTTCCCCAAGATTCCATGGAGTCTCCGTGCTCTCCTATGATTAACGAGGCTGTGCTGGGTCACAATGGACACTTGCTTCCTCCAAGGCTGGACATGTCCCAGTGGAACCGGCTTTCCATCAGGCTGCGCTTTGTCACAATGGGCCTTGGTTCCATAAGAATCCATTGTGTCACAATGTTCTCCTTAGATGTATGAGAGCCTGACGTGTTGACAATTGAGCCCTGATTCTTTCAGGTTCCATTGCATCACAGTGGCCTCATTGGTTCCATCAGGCCCAGTTTTGTCACAACAGAGCCTTGCATCCATGGGATTCCAGTGCGTCACAATGGTCTCTTTGATTCCATTAAGCCCTTCTGTGTCACAGTGGAGCCTTTGTGCCATCCATTTCCATGAAGTCACAATGATCTCCAGTATTCCATGAGGCCACACTGCAAAAAAGGGGACACGTGAATCCCTAAGTTTTCATTCCATCACTACGGTCCCTTGCCTTCCATAAGACCCTGCAGCGTCGCTAGGGAGCCTTTGTGCCACATTCTTCCCTTGTGTCACAATGGTCTCCTGTGCTCTATGAGGCTGCAGCATGAACCAGTGGAATTTGCTTCCATGTGATTGAATGCAGTTACAATGGTCCGTGCGTCCCCGCTGTGTTTACAATTAACACTTGGTTCCCCAACATTCCATGGCGTCACTGTGCTCTGCTGTGATTCACAAGGCTGTGCTTTGTCACAATGGGCACTTGCTTCCTCCAAGGCTGGACATGTGGTACTGGGTTTCCATCAGGCTACACTCTGTCACAATGGGGCCTTGGTTCCATGAGAATCCATTGTGGCACAATGTTCTCCTGAGTGCCAGGAGGATGTTCTTGGTCACAGTGGAGCCTTGCTGGCATGAGCCTTGGATATGACCCAGTGGCCCATAGGTTCCATGAGGCCCTGCTGTGTCCCAAAGAAACCTCTGTTCCACATTTTTCCATTGTGTTGCAATGGTCTCCAGTGTTCTGTTGAGGCCACAACATGAAACAGTGGGCATTTGCTTCCATGTGATTCCAGGGTGTCACGATGATCTCCTGGCTTCCAGGAGTCCCCACTCGTTTTAAAATTAACACTTGGTTCCCCAAGATTCCATGGAGTCTCCGTGCTCTCCTATGATTAACGAGGCTGTGCTGGATCACAATGGACACTTGCTTTCTCCAAGGCTGGACATGTCCCAGTGGAACCGGCTTTCCATCAGGCTGTGCTTTGTCACAATGGGGCCTTGGTTCCATAAGAATCCATTGCGTCTCAATATTCTCCTTAGATTATCGAGAGCCTGATGTGTTGACAATTGAGCCCTGATTCCTTCAGGTTCCATTGCATCACATTGGCCCCCTTGGTTCCATCAGGCCCGGCTTTGTCACAACAGAGCCTTGCTTCCATGGGATTCCAGTGCATCACAATGGTCTCTGATTCCATGAGGCCCTGCTGTGTCACAGTGGAGCCTTTGTGCCATGAATTTCCATGAAGTCACAATGGTCTCCAGTATTCCATGAGGCCACACTGCAAAAAAGGGGACACGTGAATCCCTAAGTTTCCATTCCATCGGTATGGTCTCTTGCCTTCCATAAGACCCTGCAGCGTCACTAGGGAGCCTTTGTGCCACATTCTTCCCTTGTGTCACAATGGTCTCCTGTCCTCTATGAGGCTGCAGCATAAAGTAGGGGATATTTGCTTTCATGTGATTGCATGGAGTTAGAAAGGTCCGTGCGTCCCCGCTGTGTTTACGATTAACACTTGGTTCCCCAACATTCCATGGCGTCACTGTGCTCTGCTGTGATTCACAAGGCTGTGCTTTGTCACAATGGGCACTTGCTTCCTCCAAGGCTGGACATGTGGTACTGGGTTTCCATCAGGCTACACTCTGTCACAATGGGGCCTTGGTTCCATGAGAATCCATTGTGGCACAATGTTTTCCTGAGTGCCAGGAGGATGTTCTTGGTCACAGTGGAGCCTTGCTGGCACGAGCCTTGGATATGACCCAGTGGCCCATAGGTTCCATGAGGCCCTGCTGTGTCCCAAAGAAACCTCTGTTCCACATTTTTCCATTGTGTCGCAATGGTCTCCAGTGTTCTGTTGAGGCCACAACATGAAACAGTGGGTATTTGCTTCCATGTGATTCCAGGGTGTCACGATGATCTCCTGGCTTCCAGGAGTCCCCACTCGTTTTAAAATTAACACTTGGTTCCCCAAGATTCCATGGAGTCTCCGTGCTCTCCTATGATTAACGAGGCTGTGCTGGATCACAATGGACACTTGCTTCCTCCAAGGCTGGACATGTCCCAGTGGAACCGGCTTTCCATCAGGCTGTGCTTTGTCATAATGTGGCCTTGGTTCCATAAGAATCCATTGCGTCACAATGTTCTCCTTAGATGTATGAGAGCCTGATGTGTTGACAATTGAGCCCTGATTCCTTGAGGTTCCATTGCATCACAGTGGTCTCCTTGGTTCCATCAGGCCCAGCTTTGTCACAACAGAGCCTTGCTTCCATGGGATTCCAGTGCATCACAATGGTCTCTGATTCCATGAGGCCCTGCTGTGTCACAGTGGAGCCTTTGTGCCATGCATTTCCATGAAGTCACAATGGTCTCCAGTATTCCATAAGGCCACACTGCAAACAAGGGGACACGTGAATCCCAAATTTTCCATTCCATCACTACGGTCCCTTGCCTTCCATAAGACCCTGCAGCATCACTAGGGAGCCTTTGTGCCACATTTTTCCCTTGTGTCACAATGGTCTCCTGTGCTCTATGAGGCTGCAGCATGAATCAGTGGACAGTTGGTTCCATGTGATTGCACTGAGTTACAATGGTCCGTGCGTCCCCGCTGTGTTTACAATTAACACTTGGTTCCCCAACATTCCACGGCGTCACTGTGCTCTGCTGTGATTCACAAGGCTGTGCTTTGTCACAATGGGCACTGGCTTCCTCCAATGCTGGACATGTGGTACTGGGTTTCCATCAGGCTACACTTACTCACAATGTGGCCTTGGTTCCATGAGAATCCATTGTAGCACAATGTTCTCCTGAGTGCCAGGAGGATGTTCTTGGTCACAGTGGAGCCTTGCTGGCATGAGCCTTGGATATGACCCAGTGGCCCATAGGTTCCATGAGGCCCTGCTGTGTCCCAAAGAAACCTCTGTTCCACATTTTTCCATTGTGTTGCAATGGTCTCCAGTGTTCTGTTGAGGCCACAACATGAAACAGTGGGCATTTGCTTCCATGTGATTCCAGGGTGTCACGATGATCTCCTGGCTTCCAGGAGTCCCCACTCGTTTTAAAATTAACACTTGGTTCCCCATGATTCCATGGAGTCTCCGTGCTCTCCTATGATTAACGAGGCTGTGCTGGGTCACAATGGACACTTGCTTCCTCCAAGGCTGGACATGTCCCAGTGGAACCGGCTTTCCATCAGGCTGCGCTTTGTCACAATGGGCCTTGGTTCCATAAGAATCCATTGCGTCACAATGTTCTCCTTAGATGTATGAGAGCCTGATGTGTTGACAAGTGAGCCCTGATTCCTTGAGGTTCCATTGCATCACAGTGGTCTCCTTGGTTCCATCAGGCCCAGCTTTGTCACAACAGAGCCTTGCTTCTATGGGATTCCAGTGCATCACAATGGTCTCTGATTCCATGAGGCCCTGCTGTGTCACAGTGGAGCCTTTGTGCCATGCATTTCCATGAAGTCACAATGGTCTCCAGTATTCCATAAGGCCACACTGCAAACAAGGGGACACGTGAATCCCTAAGTTTCCATTCCATGGGTATGGTCTCTTGCCTTCCACAAGACCCTGCAGCGTCGCTAGGGAGCCTTTGTGCCACATTCTTCCCTTGTGTAGCAATGGTCTCCTGTCCTCTATGAGGCTGCAGCATAAAGTAGTGGATATTTGCTTTCATGTGTGTCCTGGGTTGGTGTTTTGACTGAATTCTCACCCTGCCCCCCTTGGCCATGAAGCTGTCTGCTCTCGGGGGAGGGGCCACCTGGGCTCGGCTCTGTGGACTGGCCTTGGTTTTTTTTTCTTGGGTGGCTCGCTTGGCTCTGGCTGCTGCTGCTTGTGGCTTTTCACTGCTGTGGTAGTAGTTCGTTGCCTGGTTTGTTAGTTAGCTGGTTTTTTTTCTTGATTTTTTTGGCTTTATATTGCTTGAATTATTTGTTTTAGCTCGCTGTTGTTTAAGACTTGCTGGCTGTTTTTTCTTTCCTTTCTCTCTCTCTCCCTCTCCCTTCCCCCCCCCTCACCTCCCGAGGATCAGCACCAGCTCGCTCCGGAGGAACCCTGCGGCCTGCCTCTGGACACCGGCCAGAGAAGCATCTCGTCCTTCTAGTGAGGATCGAATCGTCCACATATCTTTTTTCTCTCTCGGTGAAAATTTTTTTGTCATCTGGATCTGTGCTGGGAAGTGTTTCTCTTGTATGTGTTAATAAATAGGTTTTTTCCACTTTTCCCCCTGAGTGAGGTATTTTTTCTTAAGTCCAGTGGGATAAAGAATTGGGGGTTTATTCCCTGGGGAGCTCTTCTGGGGGCTTTTTCCCCTAAGTTTGTCCAAACTAGGACATTTCTTATTTGGTGGCCCGTACGGGGAAGGAGAAAGTGGAAAAAACTGTAATAACATCTTGTGTTTAATTTGCCTGTATTGATATCAGTATGTTTTTTTGAAGCCATGATGTCTTTTGGATTGGAAGCCTGCCTGTATGTTTGCTCTTTAGAGTTTTTTGAAATCTTAATACCCCTGTGGTCTTTGGGCCTGTTCTCTTACTCAGAGATAGCCCCAGTGTTGTCTCTAGCACGTACTTTTTTCATGAAAGGGGTATTAACCAAAATACTCATTGGGCTAGGCTTGGTTGTTATGATCTGCCAGAAGTTTATGAAGGTGTTAGAATCCACTTCAGGGATGTACAATTCGTGGTTTGTGTTGTGCACTCAATTCATTAGAGGAGAAGCAAGCAAAGAGGATTTCTTGCCTTTATTTTCCTTCTTCTCCCCTGAATTATTTACATCCCTGTTAGAAAATGTTCAGCTCTCCCTGAGTGTAAAGGAAATCATCTTTCTGGTATTTAATTTAGTAAGTTTTTTCTATACTGTCTGCAGTTTATACAGAATGAAAGCTGAGATTTCTAGGGATGCAGGTGTTACAACCCCTGATTTGGTAGCAAAGCAGAGTAGGAAGAATTCTGAGTGGTGTGGCAAATGGGAGGAACTGGGCCAAATTCTAAAAGAGTTTTCTGAACCTATAATCTGGGACTTTTCATCTGAACAAATTCAAGACCCAGTCAAGACTGCAAAGTACTTAAAAGAAAAGTGTCAGGACAATTCTAAGGAAAAGAAAATCACTGCAGTGAGCTGGGCTCTGGCGTACGCTTATCGAACCCTGTTAGATAGTGTAGGACAACAAACAAAGGAGAGGGAACAGGGAGATAACGTAGCTACTATTCCAGTTACTCAGACTGCAGTTAACCCCTCAGGCTCCAGGACAGGGGCAAAATTAGACAGCAAGCTTCAACCTATGGCTGTGGCTACCAGTACCAGGAGTAGAAAGTGCACAAAGAAAACAGATCGGCCGGGGGAGGATGATGATGAGGAGGATGCAGGAGAAGGACCTTCAACTCCTCCTGATATAAAATCCAAAGCTAAAGTGACTGATGTGAGATCAGAAACTAATAATGAGTCCCTTTCCCTGAAAGATCTTCGTGGCCTAAGAAAAGACTATACAAGGCGACCTGATGAATCCATAATTAGTTGGCTAGTCCGGCTTTGGGATGCAGCAGGTGAGGCAACCATCCTGGATGGCACGGAAGCGAGACATTTGGGATCCCTGTCTCAAGATCCAGTCATCCATCAAGGTATGATGAGGGGAGCTAATCCTCAGAGCCTCTGGTCACGTGTATTGGACAGTGTGGCACAAAGATATCTCTGCGCTGATGACCTGTACATGCAGCAGACCAGATGGAAAACCATCGAGCAGGGAATCCAACGTTTGAGAGAGATGGCGGTGACAGAAATTATTTTCTCAGATGACGTAACAACTAGAAATCCAGATCTGGTACCATGCACACCGATTATGTGAAGGAAGCTTGTGAGGCTTGGACCATCTGAATATGCCTCAGCTCTTGCAATCATGAAACGAGAAGACATATACGAGACAGTGCTTGATATGGCAAAGAAGCTTCGGGCGTACGCTGATGCTGTGCATGGCCCAACGCATGCCAGGATTGCAGCCGTAGAAATACGTTTACAGAACTTGGAGGATAAGTTGGAGGAAAACCATAAGAAGTTGAGAGAGGAAATCAAAGAGGATCTCCTCCAAATCTCAGCTGTGCAAATTGGACATCCTGGCAGTCAACGCAGACGCTCCTCTGCTGAGGAGAGAAGGTACACCCCACGTGCGGAGTTGTGGTTTTTCTTGTGTGATTGCGGAGAAAACATGAAGAGGTGGGACGGAAAGCCCACAGCTGTTCTGGCACGACGAGTGTGTGATTTGAAGGAAGACAAGGCTCAACAAGAAGGTTCCATCAGAAAGAGAGCAGCTCCAGTCGCCCGGTATCATAGTACCACGTATGAGGAGGATGATGACGACATGTCCGATTCATTTGAAGGAACTTCTAAGACCTATGCCCCCATCAAAAAGGATAAACAGGCTTAGAGAGGCCCTGCCTCTAGCCAGGGTGAGGCCAGGGAAAACCAAGTGTTCTGGACTGTGTGGATTCGGTGGCCTGGCACATCGGAACCACAGGAGTATGAAGCTTTAGTGGACACTGGATCGCAATGTACTATATTTCCATCAGGATGTGTCGGAGAAGAGACCGTTTCTATTGCTGGTGTAACAGGTGGATCACAGGACTTTACCATAGTGGAAGCGGAAATGAGTCTAACTGGAGGAGAATGGAAGAGATACCCGGTTGTGACTGGCCCAGAGGCCCCGTGTATTTTGGGAATAGATTTCCTTCGAAGCGGGTATTTTAAGGACCCAAAAGGCTTCAAGTGGGCATTTGGGATAGCGGCTGTGATGGCGGAGAGAATCCGGCAATTGAACACCCTGCCCGGACTATGTGAGAATCCAATTGCCGTGGGACTCCTGAGGGTAGAGGAGCAGAGGGTACCGATTGCCACTTCAATAGTACATCGCCGGCAATATAGGACAACTCGGGATGCTGTGATCCCGATCCATAAGATGATCCGGGAGCTGGAGCGCCAAGGGGTGGTGAGCAAAACCCACTCACCCTTCAACAGACCCATCTGGCCTGTGCTCAAGTCTGACGGAGAATGGAGATTTACAGTGGACTACCGCGCATTGAATGAAGTCACCCCACCATTGAGTGCTGCTGTGCCGGACATGCTGGAGCTCCAGTACGAGCTGGAGTCCAAGGCAGCAAAGTGGTATGCCACCATTGACATTGCCAATGCGTTTTTCTCCATTCCTTTGGCAGCAGAATGCAGGCCGCAGTTTGCTTTCACCTGGAGGGGCGTGCAGTACACCTGGAACCGACTGCCCCAGGGGTGGAAGCACAGTCCCACCATCTGCCATGGGCTGATCCAGGCTGCACTGGAAAAGGGTGAGGCTCCAGAACATTTGCAGTACATCGATGACATCATTGTGTGGGGAAACACAGCAGAAGAAGTGTTTGAGAAAGGAGAGGAAATTATCCGAATTCTCCTGGAAGCCGGTTTTGCCATCAAGAAGAATAAAGTTAAGGGACCTGCTCGTGAGATCCAGTTCCTAGGAGTGAAGTGGCAAGATGGAAGACGTCAGATTCCTAGTGATGTTATTAATAAAATCACAGCTATGTCTCCACCTACTAACAAGAAGGAGACACAAGCTTTCTTGGGTGCTATAGGCTTTTGGAGAATGCACATCCCCGAGTACAGCCAGATTGTGAGCCCTCTTTACCAGGTTACTCGGAAGAAGAATGATTTTCATTGGGGCCCAGAACAACAACAAGCCTTCATCCAGATTAAACAAGAGATCGCCCATGCAGTAGCTCTTGGTCCCGTCAGGACGGGGCCAGATGTGAAGAATGTGCTCTATTCTGCAGCTGGAAACCACGGTCTGTCTTGGAGTCTGTGGCAGAAGGTGTCAGGTGAGACCCGAGGCCGACCCCTGGGATTCTGGAGCAGAAGTTACAGAGGGTCTGAAGGTAATTATACCCCGACAGAAAAGGAAATCCTGGCTGCTTATGAGGGAGTCCAAGCTGCTTCAGAGGTGATTGGCACAGAAGCGCAACTCTTTCTGGCACCTCGGTTGCCAGTGCTGGGGTGGATGTTCAGCGGGAAGGTTCCCTCCACCCACCATGCCACCAGTGCCACATGGAGCAAGTGGATAGCCCTCATTACGCAGCGCGCCCGGATAGGGAAATTAAATCGCCCAGGGATCTTAGAAATAATTACCAACTGGCCAGAGGGAGAAAGTTTTGGTGTGACAGATGAGGAACAAGAACCGGTGACCTGGGCTGAAGAAGCACCACCTTACAACCAGCTACCGGCAGAGGAAATCCTTTATGCCCTGTTCACCGACGGTTCCTGTCGCATTGTAGGGACAAATCGGAAATGGAAAGCAGCTGTATGGAGCCCTACACGACGGGTTGCAGAAGCTACTGAAGGAGAAGGAGGGTCTAGTCAATTCGCTGAACTCAAAGCTGTCCAACTGGCTTTGAATATTGCCGAAAGAGAAAGGTGGCCAAAGCTCTATCTTTACACTGATTCCTGGATGGTAGCCAATGCTTTGTGGGGATGGCTGCAGAGATGGAAAGAGACGAACTGGCAGCGCAGAGGAAGACCAATCTGGGCTGCAGAAGAGTGGAAAGACATAGCTACTCGGTTAGACAAGCTACCCGTGAAGGTTCGCCATGTGGACGCCCATGTCCCCAGAAGTAGAGCTAACGAAGAACAGCGAAATAACCATCAAGTAGATCAAGCATCAAAAATAGGGGGGTTGGAAATAGATTTAGATTGGAAACATAAGGGAGAGTTGTTCCTGGCTCGATGGGCCCATGATGCCTCAGGCCATCAGGGGAGGGATGCCACCTATAAGTGGGCACGAGACCGAGGGGTGGATCTTACCATCAACAGCATTACTCAAGTTATTCATGATTGTGACACTTGCGCTGCCATCAAGCAGGCCAAGCGGGTGAAGCCCCTCTGGTATGGAGGACGGTGGTCCAAGTACAGGTATGGGGAGGTTTGGCAGATTGATTACATCGAAACCACAAAAGTATAGAGATTTAGTTGACAAAGGTGCCCCATGTACAATAATTCCGTCAAAATTTGTGGGGGCAGAATTTGTTTCTATTGCTGGTGTGACAGGCGGCTCACAGGATTTCACCCTGGTGGAAGCTGAAGTGAATTTAACTGGAATGGAATGGAAGAAACATCTTATTGTGACTGGTCCAGAGGCCCCATGTATTTTGGGCATAGATTACCTTCGAAGCGGCTATTTTAAGGACCCAAAAGGCCTTAAGTGGGCATTTGGGATAGCAGCTGTGATGGCAGAACACATCTGGCAATTGAACACCTTGCCTGGACTGTCTGAGAATCCAATTACAGTAGGACTGCTGAAAGGAGAAGAGCAACGAGTGCCAATTGCCTCTTCAGTAGGACATCACCGGCAATATAGAACAACTCGAGATGCTGTGATCCCCATCCACAAGATGATCCGTGAGCTGGAGAGCCAAGGGCTGGTCAGCAAAACCCACTCACCCTTCAACAGCCCCATCTGGCCTGTGTGCAAATCTGATGGAGAATGGAGATTGACTGTAGACTATTGTGCCTTAAATAAAGTGACTCCACAGCTGAGCACTGCTGTGCCAGATATGCTAAAGCTGCAGTAGAAGTTAGAGTCCAAGGCAGCAAGGTGGTATGCCACCATTGACATCGCCAATGCGTTTTTCTCCATTCCTCTGGCAGCAAACTGCAGGCCTGAGTTTGCTTTCACCTGGAGGGGCGTGCAGTACATCTGGAACCGACTGCTCCTGGGGTGGAAACACAGTCCCACCATCTGTCATGGACTGATCCAGGCTGCACTGGAAAACATCTACAATATATTGATGACATCATCGTATGGGGGAACACAGCAGCAGAAGTGTTTAAAAAAGGAGAAAAAATTATCCAAATTCTCCTAAAAGCTGGCTTTGCCATCAAGAAAAATAAAGTTAAAAAACTTGCGCGTGAGATCCAGTTCCTGCGAGTAAAGTGGCAAAATGGACTGCGTCAAATTCCTACTATGTCATTAACAAAATTACAGCTATGTCCCCACCTACTAACAAGAAAGAGACACAAGCTTTCCTAGGTGCCATAGGCTTTTGGAGAATGCACATCCCTGAGTACAGCCAGATTGTGAGCCCTCTCTACCTGGTCACTCACAAGAAAAACAATTTCCACTAGAGCCATGAACAACAACAAGCTTTTGCCCAGATTAAACAGGAGATTGCCCATGCGGTAGCTCTTGGCCCAGTTAGGATGGGACCAGATGTGAAGAACGTACTGTACTCTGCAGCTGGGAGCCATGGTCTGTCCTGGAGCCTGTGGCAAAAGGTACCTGGTGAGACCCGAGGCCGACCCCTGGGATTTTGGAGCAAAAGTTACAGAAAGTCTGAAGGCAATTACACCCCAACGGAGAAAGAAATTTTGGCTGCCTACAAGGGAGTCCAAGCCGCCTCAAAGGAATTAGTACAAAAGCACAGCTCTTCCTGGCACCCTGACTTCCAGTGCTGGGGTGGATGTTCAGCAAAAAAATTCCCTCAACCCACCATGCCACCAGTGCCACATGGACCAAGTGGATAGCCCTCATTACTCAGCATGCCAGAATTAGGAAACTAAATCGTCCTGAAATTCTAAAAATAATTACAAACTGGCCCGAAAGTGAGTTTCAGTGTCACAGAAGAAAAACAAAAACCAGTGACACGGGCTGAAGAAGCTTTACCGTACAACCAGCTACCGGCAGAGGAAACGTGCTATGCTCTATTCACTGATGGTTCCTGTCATGTCGTGAAGATGAATCGGAGATAGAAAGCAGCTGTATGGAGCCCCACATGATGGGTCCTTGAGTCTACAGCTGGAATTGGACTGTTTTGTCTTCACCAGCCTGTGAAAAGACCCTTAATACAAAACTAAAAGCCACCAAAGTAGAACAGAAAAACTTAAATCTTAAGACATCAATTTCCCCCCTTTGAAGGCTCGACAAGGCCTCTACTTTGTCAAGTCTCTATTCTAAATATTTACTGGCAATAAGTATTTAATGACAGATAAGTGTGCAACAATAATGAATATCTAACACCAGATATATATCTAATAGGAAATACATACTTAATGATAAACATAAACCTAATAACAATAAACATCTAAAAAATAATAATATCTTACACAATCAAGTATCATATAAAGAAGAATAGTAATTAGACACAGAAGAGGAACCGTTTAAAATATATTACCATTTGTATCAGTCTTTGTTGTTACAGTTGTTTCAGGAGCAGAAGCTTTCTTAATTCTGGAGCAGTGAATCCAGGGTCCTCTGCCAGCAGCTTTGACTGCAGTGAGGGTGGTCAGCAGGACTTTAAATGGTCCTTTCCACTTGGCTTGCAGAGGATCACTGTCCCACCAGTTAACATAGACCCAGTCTCCAGGCTGGAAGAGATGTGCAGGTGTGTCCAGTCCTATGGGTCTGGATAGCACCATGTAACTCTGGAGCTACTGCAAAGTAGAACTTAAAGCCATTAAATAACTCTGCAAATGACATTTCCCCTTCATGTGAATTTCACCTGGAATATGTCGGATTTGATATGATCTGCCATACAGTATTTCATAGACTGGACTATAATATGGTGAAGTAAAAAGCTTTTGTTCATGAAACTAACTCAGAGAATGGTAAGAAAATAATCACATAATAATCTTCACATTCTTGGATTATCCTGTCTGGATGAAGATAGGGGTGATGATCACCAGAACTCCAGGGAAGGAGTTTATTGATCAGGGAATAGGCGATGGCATGGCACTACAAAAAAGGTTGAGGGGGGGAAATGATTTTGAATAATGGATTAAGGTCTATATTGTAGTCCAAGAAAAATCTTTTTATCACACTACTATTTCTAAGTTTTGTTAATAGCAGAACTAAATGAAACTATATTCATACAGCGAAGTTTTCCAACATTATACATATATATATATATATATATATATATATATATAGCATTCATTTTAATATTTGCAAAAAGCCAATAATATGATATGTACTTAGAACAAGGGGGCTCCAGGGAGATCCACAGGCAGAGGCACCTCAGCTCCGCACTGTCTCTTTGGGGCTTGTTCTGGGAAAACAACCTTCTGGCAACTCAGGGTTCACTGTCAATACTGAAAGGAATTAACTATTGCAGCATCATAAGGCCACTTGCCTCTGGTGCCTGAAAAAGGCTGGAAATAAATCCTCACAGACCAATATCTATAGAGAAGGTGTTTGTTTATTGCAGTGCTGCTGGTGAGGGGGATATCTCCATCCAACTCATCCACCCTTGTCATGTGTTGTAGTTTATTCATACATAATTATTGCTTAATATTGCAATGTCATTATAACATCTCTCATATATGCATCAGAACTAATTGACATAATGTCATCCCATAGTTATAAAGAGTTCTTCTGTACTGCACTTGCACTTCCCCAGTTTAGGTGTTCTTGGGGGTTTTCAATGAAGGTTCAGGGTCTTCCAAAACATTTCAACTTCGCCTTCAGAGCACACGCAGTTGGTCTTTCTGGATCTAATTGGTGTAAATTCTCCATTTGTGGCTAATTGCCTTCACATTTGCCAATTTCTTATCAGTACATCCTGCTGTTTCCCAGTATAACTATACTTGTGTATTTTTGAGATTATTCACCTGGCAAGTTTCTGTTTATTTAAGTATTAAGTGACTGGTTAACCGTATACAATCTATTACATTGTATAGAAAGTTATGGTTCAGGTTATATTGTCGCTTATAACTCAAGCTATATAAGCATCTTGTAACTTTGACCCAAGTTATATAGGTATCACCTCCAATTAGGAGGATTTGTTTAAGATTTTCCAAAGTCTGTGTTGTGACTGTGATCTGTGGAAAGCATCTTTGTGCATTAGTGCAGGTCTGCCCATCACAGACGTTCATTGCCACTGGGTGTCATAAAACCTCCTCTAATAAAACCAACTCCGTGGTGAAATAATGCCATTTCCAAAGAGCAATAATTCTTCCTTTCTGTCCTGCATGTTTAAGGAGCTCAGGTTTTCACAGAATTATTTCTTTCTACTTACTCCTTGAACAATGAACAAAGGAGCACCTAGGGTTTGCCAGTTCTTTCTTACTTTTACCAAGTCTTTTCTGAAAGCCTGGGAAAATGGCATCTGGCACCGGGGAGTCTGTGGGATTGAGACTCTTGCCTGTAATAAAAGATCATGGGAATTAAGTGGCTCAATACCTTTGAGGCCCTGGACTTGTCATTCCATCTTTGGCCTGGGGCTGGGTTTTCCATCCTTTCTGACTTTTCGTTCCAAAACTCTCCTTGAATCAGAAAATGCCCAGCGCAGGGGCAGGGATGGAGCTGGGGCAGCTCGGGCTGGGGCAGCGCTGGGCTCTCGGCCGCTCCCGCCCGCACTCGGTCCCCACTGCAGCCGCTCCCGCCACGACAGCGCGGGGGGGCCCGGCCTTGGCGCTGCCCCCTCCCACCTCCCCAAATTCCCCTCGCGGGGGGCGCTGGGGCCCGGGGGGCGCAGGTGGGGTCCAGGTGGGGAACGCTGGGAGCTGCGGCTCTGCCTGGACACTGCTGAGCCATCAGCGCTGCCATCCGGGCCGGGGGCAGCGAGTGGAGCTGAAGGTGCCTCACCCAGTTCGGGTGATCGGCTCCCTTGGGGGCGGCGGCACCGGGCATGGATTGGGCACCCGAGAGTGATCAGGAGACAGACGAGTGACAGATCAGGGGGCTGTGAGGAGTTGGCAGCCAGAGAGCACTGAAAATCTCATCAGTGAGTACAGTGGGATCTTCGGGGACTAAACATGGCAGGGCACCCATGGAGGGGAGAAAGGGAAAGCCAGGAAGGGCTCCTGGTAAAAGGGATGATGATCCCAAAATATCTCTGAAGGGTCCCTTGGGAGCATATTGACGGATTTTGCACATCCTCCCAGAGGTAATCAAGGACATGGACACCCACGGGTGCGATAAGGGAAATCCAGAAGGGGTTTAGACAACGGGTAATGGATGCTGTTGGTGTGCTGGGAAGGGATTGGGTGAAGGGCAGGGTGCAGGAATAGGGTTCAAGCGAGAAGCAGCAGGAGCAATCTACGTGGGAAGAAAAAGGATGATGGAAAAGAGAAGCAAGAGAAAAATCCTGAGGATTTGGGATGTTTTTCAGCAGGCTCTTATCCTGAAAACTGCCAGCTGATGCAGACCCTTTGTATCCCCGGCTGCCAGGCCAGGAAGAGAAGGAGGTCAGAATTTCAGGGGGTTTCTGTGCGCTGGGAGCGGCAGCAGCGGGCGCAGAGGGGCGGCACCGGCAGCACGGGCTGGGGGCTGTGGGGAGCTGCGGGGCCGGGCCGGGGCTGTGGGGCAGCCGGGGCTCAGCGCCGGGCGCTGCCTGAGCCCAGCACCCCCGGGCAGGGCCGGCAGTGGCCCCCGGCCCCCAGGAGGCTGCGGGACGCCCCGGCCGCTGCCCGGCCCCGTGGAGCTGCCGGCCCTGCCCGCCGGGGGGGGCCGCGTTCGGACACTGCGGCAGGACAGGGACCGGCTCTGGGATACGGGCTGGGGAAGGCAGGGGAGCACAAGGACCAGGAGCAAGGAACAGCTGGGAAATGTGGATGGGACGTGGGAGGATCGAGATTGGCTTTTAAGCATTCTGTTTGGGTCACTGCAGAAACGAATGATTTTGCAGCAAGCCCAGCAGCTGTCAGAGGATGAGCACCCCCAGGCACTGAGGGGGGCTGCAGGAGGGGCAGAAGGAGCCCCTGGAGCAGGTAGTCAGAAAGGCCCAGCAGGTGAATGCAAGAAGGGATGAGCAAAAGGCCAAGGTGAAGGCAAAGGCCATGGCAAAGTTTCTACAGGCCTGAGGGATGAACCCCAGGGCCCAAGGGGGCCCCAGCACCCAGGGGATGGGTTTGAAATGCAGGAATTTTTCTTTGCTTCTAATTGTGCTGCTATATTACTGGGAAGGGATTTGATGGCTAAATTAGGAATGTAAATTGTACTGTTAAAGGTGATACAGAGTTCTAGTTCTGTTGTACCTTTGTGTCAAATGTGTGGCAAGGCCTATGCTGAAGTGAACCCAGAAGTGTGGGCAGCCCCAGAGAAATGTGGAAAATTAAAATGGAGCCTCTCCAAAGTACTTTGAAGCAAGCAGGACAAATGGTGTCTAAAAGCAATAGCCTATTTCAAGGGAAGGAAGGAAGGGCTCACAGCCTGTTATTGAGTCCCTGCTGAAGGCAGGGCTTTTGGAGCCAGGGTTATAATGCTCCTATCCTGCAAGTCAAGAAATCAGATGGAATCCATAGAATGCTGCAGGACCTAAAAATAATAAATGAGATTATTAAATCCAGGCATGTCACAGTCTCAGATCCTTACACCATCTTGAACCAGGCTCCCTCCTCACACTGCCACCATTCAGTACTTGATGACAAAGATGCTTTCTGGGGATGCCCACTCACACAGGATGGTAAACTGTATTTTGCCTTTGAGTGGGAACAAGAGGTAGAAGGGAAAATGGTAAAGACATGGACGGTCCTTCTGCAGGGATGCACGAAAGCACCAGCCTTATTGGGGCAAGCCTTGCAGAAAATATCACAGGAATTTACCCCAATGAAACAATTATCTTAGAAAATTAAGATTTTAGTTACCTTGCTGAAAATAATTAAAAGTTAGAAGTTAGAAGGGAGTAGTTATCTGAAACTTAAATAATTGATTGTCTGTCATTGCATCCTTGCTCAGCTGTGCTTGCAATGGTAAAAGACGAAACTAGTGAGCAGATCCAAAGGAATGTGGACAATGTAACCAGAAACCCATTCTTTGAAAAACTGGACTATCCCCAGAAATCATTTGTATTGTCATTGATAGAAAACGTCAAGAGTTTAGGGTGAGGAGGACTCACCTTACTTCCTCCTTTTAAGACCCCTCCCTGTTGGGGAAGGTAAAACAGGAAAGCCCTTGTTACTGAATTACCATAAACACAATAGGATGGCCCGCTGAAACTAATCCACTCTTGTCAAAACAATGCTCTAGGCCAGAGAGACACTCCAAAGGTCACAAAAGACTTATCAGGGTCCAAGATTAGATCTTAGAGTTTAGAATGTCACATGCTACGCTAATATAAGGATTCCTATAGGCTGCATGTAAATGCTATAGAATTAGTATTTTGTATTAGATTGGTTTTTAAAAATCAGAATATTCATGATGGAAAAGGATTTATTGTGTTATAAACGGGAAGTCGCTCTTTTTCCTCTCTTTACTCTTTACTCTTTGCTCTTTGTTCTTCTTTCCTTCTCCCACTTCTCCTCTCCTCTCCCTCTTCCATTACCCCAATACCCTTTTATCCCATTACTCTCTCTCCTTCCCCCTGCTCCTCTCTTCTTCCTGTTTATCTTTTATGCTCTTTACCTTCTTTACTCTCTCTCTCTACCCTCCCCCTTCACTCTTTCTTTCCCCCCTTTTATCTCTTTAATCTGCATGTGGCTGTGCCGGGCAGCTCCTAGCAGACTCTCTTATAATAAACTGCAACTGTAGCTTTTAGCATTTACAGAGAGTTTGAGTCTTGTTCCACGCAGTCCACCCTGGCACAAAGAATCCAGGAGTCTCCCGCACCTCCCCATGAAAACGACCCCAGACTTAATTTAAGAAGTCAATCATGCATGCTTAATAGCTATTCAAGCTAATTATCATAGGAAGCGGGGGATGGGAAGGGCTGTTTTTATGAGTAGGTATTTGTTTAAATCCTTTGCTAATAAATAGACTTTGTGATCACTTGTGATTTTGCAGTGCGTATTAGAGGATTACCTCACGCTGCTGCCCAGTGCTGAATAAACACACACTTTCTAACTTTAAATTGTTAGAGAGTCTTTTGTCCGTCACAGCTGAGTATCAGTATTATTCCAATACTCATATTTATAAATCACCCAGCTCCTGAGGGACCTTGAATTGCCCTCTGAGAACTGGATAACCTCGCATTTCCGTGAGTTATAACTTCTAGCATTATCCTGGCCGGAGACAAAAGCTTTATTGCCTGTTTGTCTCTCTGGGTTGCTAAATGATATAAGGTACGATTAACTTCTTGCCAAAAACCTGGCTCAAATAACAAATTTGTTTCAGCATGTGGAAATTTTAGTTTGATCCATAAAAGTAAATTTTTAAATCCTTTATCTGGGATGGGCATAGGATGAATAGATGCAACACCTTTTAAGGTGGATAAAAGGCTGATTTGTTCCTGGCTGAGTGCACCCCCCATGTTCTGAATTTGACCTTCTTACCCAAAAAGCAAGTTCTCAAAGTCAGATGGTTTTTCCCTGTTCACTGTCCAGCAGGTCACAGGTGAGGATTCCTGGGTTCCTCCCTTCCGAGTCGAGCCTGGAACTGGCCTTTTCCCAGCAGAGGTCAATATTTCTTCCCTGCAATCTTCTCCAGTGGTGTGCCTCTCTTGAGCTGTTATTCAGGGTGATGGCTCTTTGGGGTGCCCACCTTTGTGAGCCCCTTTTCGAGTCCAGCCAGGGACCAGCTATCACTGCCTGTGCGATCTCCGGAGCCTGAGATCACTCACAGCAGGACATTTGGATGGTTTCAGAGTTCCTATTTTTCCCAGCTCGGGCACGAAAGAAGAGGCAGAAGCCATTTTCTGAGGTTTCCAAGGTTGTTTATTTTTTTTTATCTAAGAAATTTTTTCTCTAACTAACAGAGGTCTATGTAGCACACTGGTCGGAGGCACTCAGCACTGCCCAGAGGGCAGGTCTTATCTTTTATACTATAAATTACGTACCTAATGTTTACAATTACTTTCCAATACATGACCCTTACATTTCACTGTCCAGTTTTCTCTCAAACCAATCCAAAGGTGCTATGCTAACTCAAAAGATGGATGACATGAAGAAGAAGAAAAGACATAGCATGCCCAAAATCCTCCATCTTAGCTCTAAGTTCCTTATAACTATTTTACAAATTCACTTTTCTACCTTCTAAGAATCTAATTTATACTTTACTTATTTTTTGTGACTTGTAATTCTTCCTGCAATGATGGTAATTTTTTCCAGGGACTCAAATCAAAACCACAAGGGTCTTGGGCATTGTGCCAAGGCCTCTGAGCCTCCTGTCTGGGTCTTGAGGCATCCAGGGAAGTCAGGGGAACACCCTGGACTCCCACAGGGGGGCAGTGGGGGAGGGTAGAAGAGTGAGGGAAAAGAGGGGGCTGGGATCCCCAAATGTCATTGAGAGGGGTCCCACTCCTCCACCTTCCTAATCCTGAGTTCTTCTGCTCCCTCTCTGGCCCTTCTCCTGCTCCTTCCTCATCTCTCCTCCTCCTCCATCTCTTCTCCTCCTTCCCCCTCCTCGTTTTCCCAACCCTGGCTCCAGACTGATGTGCTCCACCTGGCAGCTGGAGGTGACCCCGTGCCGGGGGTTGGGGGTTTTCAGCAGCATCCCGCGGGAGGAGCTGGGATGGAGCTGGGGCAGGTCGGGCTGGGGCAGCGCTGGGCTCTTGGTCCTGCCTGGGTGCCCCCTTCATGCCCCTTCCCAAAATTCCCCTGGCAGCTTAGGTGGGGCCCTGTGCCTTTTGGGGTTGGCCTGGGTGCCGTGTTGGGGATCATGTGCCTCCCAAGGGTCCCCAGAGTGGAGTGACAGTGGGGACACACTCAGGTCCCCATTCTGGCTCCATCCCAGAGCCGGGGGTTGACAGTGTTGATGACGATGGATATTGATGATGATGATGGATTGCAGCTGGGTTTTTTGGGAGAGCAGGAGCTTCCTTGCTCTCCTCCAAGCAGCTACCAAGAGTACGGATAGCCCAGAACTTCGGTGGCTACTCGCAGCTACTCGCTAGCGATGGACGAAAGCTTGAGACAGTGTTGCAAAAGTTCCAGAGACAGTTTATTATCTTCGAAGGGACTTGCAAGCAACTGTCTAATTACATTAAACAATACAAGGGTATTTATAGGTTTCTGGAGGATTGACTTTTCATCCAATAAAATTCACACATTTCAAAGTAACCAATTATCTCTAAATTCTAAGTACAAAAAGAACCAATTATTGTGACACTTTAAGAACCAATAGAAATCCTAAAAGATAACGGGAGCTGAGGTAGGGAAGAGGGCCCGTGTCCTTAGGAATGTCTTTGTTCTAAGGGATATAGTTCCAGGGGCCCGGTTTGGGGAAAACTGAATTCCCTACAATGGATGTTGATGAAGTTGATGGATGTCGATGATGATGTCTCTGATGATAATGACAATGATGACAACATTGATACTGACAATGATGATGACAATGATGCCACTGTTCCCTGGTGTCCTGTTTGAGAGAACATGGAAGACGTCCAGGAAAAACTTCTTGGCAAGAGTGGAGCCAGTCAGGTCTGCAAAGTGAACACACAAAATGTAACAGAGGCAGCAATGCCAACCTAAAACATCTAAAGCTTCATATTTCTAAAGCTTCACATTTCCTGCAAACTTCTAAATAGCTGCACAGGGAAACATGCTCCTGCCAGCAGCCCCTTCAGGCAGGCCAGGGCCACACCCTGACCCACTTGCACAGAGCTCCCAGGGGAGCAGCCTGGCCTCTGGGCTGCCCTGGGACAGCAGGAGCCCAGAGCCCTGTGCTTTCCAGCAATGGCTCAGCTGCACATGCAGCCTCCTGCTCCTCTCCCTGCCCCACAGCTGAGCAGCCCTACAGCTCCACAGGGCACTGGGAGCAGCACAGCTCATGGCAGGGGCACCTGCAGGGCAGAACTCTTCCCTGGCAATGGGCACAGGCTCTCCAGGCTGGCACAAGACCCTTCCTCCTGCCAGAGAGCAGCCCAGCTCCCACCTTACCTCTGTGTGAGACTGAGCCCTGCTAGCCCTTCCCCTTGTCCTCTGTCTGGAGTTGCTTCAGGCCCCCTGAGCATGCCGTGACTAGGAAGGGCAGTGAAGAGAGCAGGGGCAGATGCACACCCTTCCTCAGTATTTTGTCATTTTTGGCACAGATAAAATGTCACATCCGGCGGTTTCCATCTGAGCCCTTGGTCAGCTTGCTGGAGAACACCAAGCCTTCACCAGCCCAAAATGCTGGAGAGTTTTTTCCTGCACATGTGGGGGCTGGCTGGCAGCACACTTCTTCAGCTTGGTGCCCATCACCTCGTAGAGGGCAGAGGCGAGCCTGGTGAGCACCGTGCGGACATTGGCGCTTCGCACAGGCAGCGCCTTGTTCTCCAGCAAGGACCAGAGCACGGGCAGGGCGCAGCGCTGGACGACTTCAGGGCTCCTGGCATGAACCTCTTCCACCAGCTCTGCCGGGACAGAGACACAGGCTTCTTAACACCAGCCTCAATGCAAACAAGGATCTGCCCCGAGTTTTGCTTCTTGGAAGCCTCTCTGGCTAAGAGCAGCGAAATAGCACATAGAGCCCCCACGATCCAGAAATGGCCAAAGCAGCTGATCCTCCCAAAAACAGAACCACCAACCCCTCGGGACTAATTTCTCCAAATGGAGCCTGGTAACTGTGGCAGAATTTGTACCTTTACTAGATCATTTCACAATCCATTTCTGCATCAACGAAGATTTTGCAGTGAACAGATTAATGACTGAAATGTCAACTTGCCTTTTATTTCCATTTCTGAGTTTTCTAAACCCACACTGAAGATTTGGAAATGCATTTGGAATGCATTGGAAATAATTGAGAGATTTCTAATAAAAAGGATGATTCCATTTTGGTGACCCTTGATGTCAAGTGCAAAACTCTAATTTGGCTCTTCCCTTTGCTCAGTGGCACACAACAAAGAGCAGTATTAGAACACACTTCCAAACTCTAGCCTACCATGGATGGGTGCTGCTTGACAGCTGGATTAAAAACATCAGTGACTAGCTGGTGTCTTTGGCAGAATGCTTTTGTGCCATCCAACAAACAGCAGTTTCAAACCTCAGCGTGTCTTAGATAATTACCCAGACTCCATTACTGTGGCATTTGAGCATCTCCACATTTTAATGCCAGTTCCCCTCCCAATGTTAATGGCGTTATTCTTAGAATGTGCACTGAAATAGCAGAATAGAGAGAGAAAAATGCTACACAGGGGACTGAAATTTAATCAAAACACAAGTGTTTTCTCACATTCTCTCTGGAGACTGCTCCCTGCTAATTTTCTGAACTGCAGCCATGAAACTACAGCCAAAACTTTACTACGAACAAGCTCCTGGCATCCAAAACTCCAAAACTAAATTCCCTCTTCCTAGAGATCTACTTTATTCAAATGTTCTTTAAACGGCCTGTGACATTCCCAATCACTCAACACTGGCCTTTCAAGATTCCTATTGAAGACACAAAGTGTATGAAACCTTACATTTAGAGATGATGGCACACTTAGAAGTGGATTTAGGCCCAGTTAAAGCAAGGCTATAAAGCATCTTGTCTACTGCATATTAAGTTTATAATTTTTCCATTCTTTGGCTGGGGCTGATATAGCCAGCTCCTCTGAGGAAACAATTATCAGCTGCATTTGCAGCATTTTGCACAGCGCTGACACAGGAAAACACTGTTTGCACACCCTGAAATGCTCAGTCCAATGCCACTTTGACAGAACAGGCAGGGAGCCTCAGCACTCTGCTTCTGCCCCTCTGACTCCAAAGGCTGCCTTGCACCAAATCCATGCCTCTAATCTGTGTGTTGAGTTTTAATTTAAGCTGTGACCCCCAGGCACTGCAGGGTTCAGCCTCAAAAATTTCCAAGAGCAAAACAAGAATTCTGGGAGGACAAAACAAAGGGATCCCTGCAACAGCACTTGCCACCATTTTCCCTAAAGGATCACAGATGTCCCTGAGCTTCCAAGAGAGGAGCCAGCAGGGTATTTTTAGCCTCTCCCTTTCCTGCAGGTGGCTTCTGAGATGCCCCAGTGAGAGCTCAGCCCCCAGGCCGAGCGCCGCCCCCATCTCAGGTGCTGCACAGCTCTGCAGCAGCCAGGGAAAACCTGCCAAACACACCTGCCATGGGGATGGGGCAGGAGGGACAAGCTCAGCACCCCCGATTTGGAGCAGCTGCTCTACTGTCCATTCACAGGCACTCCCTGTAAATACTCCCTGGCAAGAGCTCTTGGCTCAGAAGGGGAGCCCATACCTGTGATACGCTCTGTGACATCCAGCAGAGCTTGCCCACTCAGTTGACTCCATTGGTGGCTGAACTCTTTCATCAGTGATACTTATCTACAGGAGAAACACACGTTTCTGCTCACTCTTCTGAGGTCATAGGAGAAAGGACAGTGGGGAGGGAAAGGGCAGGGGCAGCCCCAATTTATAAATTCAAGTAAATTTCTGCTGATTTTGGAATCTTTTCTACTTTCCTTCCAGCCTACTTGGCAGGGGTTTAAACTCCAAGAAAAAAGCTCTCCCTTCACATTTGTAAATGCAAAGTTGCCTGCTCTACCCGCAGCTATGTTAAACATTTCACATCAGGGACCTCAAGATTTCAACCACACGTAAGCAGTGAAAGGGTTTTGCAATCCAGAGCAAACAGGAAGAAGCCCAGACTTGGGATACAGAAAGGCACTGAGTCAGGCGGTTCATGAGTTCACAGAGCAGCTGAACTGGAGAAAGTCGAAATTCCCCTTGAAGATCTGCCTCTTCAACACTCCATTTTTCAGACATATTTCCCCAGTGCAGCATCTTCAGAGCTGACATAAATCTCTGCAGCAAAGGAATTTAGAGCAGCCCTTGCCTGTGTAGGTATTTGCTACAGCCATCCTGCCCCATGCAACACAGCATGTGGTACAAGGCATCAGTGACAGCTGGATTTCTATCTCTTTGTTTTGAGGAAATTAACTTGGAGAATCATAACTTTTCCTTTGAAAAAAAGACAAAGAAGGAAGGTGGAAAATTGGCAGCTAATGCCTATAATGTGGAGCCTGCCAGGAGGCTGCTCTGCAGAACCTCTGCTGGGCCAGTGTTCCTTCATGGCAACAGCAAAGCTATTAATTTGGGAAGTCAAATGGGGTCCAAGCAAACTCTAAAACCCCTTTGCCTCTGAATTGTAGCAAAGCTCTAGTCCAGGACCTCTTCTCCAGACAAGCAGCACAGAACCAAGAGCTTCTGGCACTTTTGGGAAATGCTGATGCACATTCAAGCCTGTTGGGAGACTGGTGTGTAAGGACTGCACCTCCACAGCTTCTGGTGGATGCCAGCTGGAGCATTCCACAGGCACAAGAGCTCTCCAGGCACTCAGTGTTCTCTTGTGTCAGAGAGGCAGAGACACGGCTGAGGGGAGTCCATGTCAGGGGCCAGCCTTACCTAAATGAGCAATGGATTCTTCCAGGGCGTTCACAGCTGCAGCATGAACCCCAGGGTCGTTTGAGTTCAGGTTCTTTAGAATTCCTTCCACCAAAAGGACCATCACTGGGTACAAGGCATCTTCCAGGATGGCTATGATTTCTGCCAGCACGTCCAGCGCCATCTGCTTCACTCTCTTGTGAGTGTCAGATATTCTCAGGTCAAAATGATGAAAAATCTGTGGAGAGAAGAAGCAGCATGAAAGCTGGATTAAAATGCCCTTGTTAGAGAGGGGATGTAGAAATGAGCATTCAGTACCCAAGACGGGTAAACACCATCTTTACCAAGTGGAATAGAGACAAGGATGGAAATGAGAAGCTGAGTTGTGCCTGTGCAAGACAGGCTGGAGTTTACAGAAGTATCCTTTTAAAAATATTTGGTTTAAACCAACCCAGGCTGATCCTTCTCTCACCCATCCAAACCCATTTTGTGTCTAGAGAATAACTGCCATGCTTTCAGTGGCTGGATTCCCTTCACTTCACCCAACTGGGGGTAGGAGACAGCAGAAGTTACACCAGTGGAAAATTCTGTCATCATCTGATGAACAGCACCAATAGGCACCTGCCAGACAAATACAGCTGGACTGAAAGAACTTGTCCTGAAGCCTGAACCTGAATTAAATTGGTGTGGGTAAGAGGGACCAGCCTGTCCCAAAGAGCCAGGATGTAGTGCCAAGACACACTGAATTAACTTTACTGCTACAGGCTTGGGAGAGGAGCTAAAGGGAAGGAAGAGTGAAGATACCCTACATACTTGGACAATGTTAGTGGCGACGAGCTTGGGGCTGGTTTTGCACACGTCTAGGAGGAGTGCCACTCCTTCCATCCGTGTCTCAAACCCCTTGGCTTCCAGGAGATCGTAAAGCTTCTGGAGCGTCTCCGTTTCATCCCTGGCTGGAGGTAACGTCACCTGGGCTTTTGGATGCTGGAGGAGGCGTCCATCAGAGGTCGACTTCACCCTGGAAAATAAAACCAAATTCCGACTTCTTGGTGATAATACCTGCAGATAATTGTGAGCAAAACATCTAGAGGAAGCTTTCCTAAGGATGTGATCTCAAGCTAGAAAATCACAAGACTCTGAAAAACCCCGTGGACCTCATGACAATCATTATGGGAGACAATCTGCAAGTAACATTCTAGCCAGTGCTCACTCAGGAAAACCAAGGATGAGATGCATCTGATCTATCTTCAGATAGCTTCCCTGGCACACAGGTCACATTGTAGTGTGGGGAAAGAGAGACACTACTGCCAAGTTTAAATGCCTCCTTATATGGGAGGTGTGTGTCTTCAAATAAGGAAACTCATCACTCCGGAGAAGTGTCTCTACACCAGGCATGACAATCTGGAACAGGAGCTCAGATGCATCTGAGCAGATGAACAGGGGCATATCTGAAGGATCCAGAAAATCAGTAACAGAGAGAAAAACAGAAGCCAGACATCCCAGCACTACACTCACATTAAGTTTGCTTTCCTAGAGACTAGATGCACAGCTAAACATACCCACTGGGAACAATTCTCCTGGATCAATCTGTCTCTTCCATGAGCATGGGAAGATCCTAGCTATGCTACTGAGGCATGTGGTCACTTTCCTGCCACCGCTGAGCATGACAGAGCTAAATAAATCGTCTCTGTTATCAGAGGAGAACAAGTACAAGTAACTCTGCCACTGGCATGAAGAGACAGCAAGGACCAAATCTCTGTCTGAAATGCAGATTGCAGCATAGGGGGAAATCAAGCAAACATGCTGTCCATCAAGCAAACTATATGAAGGACAGGAATATCAAGACAGAATGTCTCCATTGAGACACCTGTTGAGCAAAGCTGCTCAGGAATTGCCTTGCTACTTACAACTCAAACTTGGTACTGTTTGAGGCTAAGAAAACCATGATTCAGCCAGGCCACACTACTTGCATGGGAACTGCTTGTTTGGGAAATGGCATCTTGCTTCTAGACTGGGACTTCTCATCAAAACACCCATCTGAAAAACACTCCACTCAGATGCAATAAAACCCTGGTTGAATTTACTTGTCTCAAGTCACGCAGCAGAGGTATGGCCCTCTCCTAGCCTGCAAAACACTGCCCTTGCCACTGCAATGAATTTTCTGAGCTGCAACCAGTGGGTTACTTTTTGTTGCCTAATTTTTGTGGAATGCCCTCCAGAGAAGTTTGTTCAGTGTAATGCAGAAGTAGACTTTTTTATCATAGGGCATGTGTAGGAAAAAGGAAACAATCTCTGGCCATCTCTGCCAGAAAGATTTTCCTGAGGGAGAGACACGTGCAGCCTGTCATGTGCTTTGTCACATCTAACAGAAGTGCTCAGTACCTTTGACTAGAAGGCAATGTGGCCTGGGGCTGCTTCGAACCATCGCTCCTCTCCACCCCCTACAAAGACAGAGAGAAACCCCACAGATCTTTAGAATATAAAACAGGAAATTCCCTGTTGAAAACACAAGTTAGAACCAGGATCACTGTTACCAAGGCTTAGGGAAACATTTCCTAACTTACAGAAGGAAACAGGCAGAGATTCAGTGATGCCAACTCTTTGTTTGCAACAGCCCAAGGCAGGGTATGGGTGGTGCCATACTGAGCAGCAGTTTAAAATCCCAAACTCATGAGTCTTGAGCATAAATGGGAATAATGCAAACTGGTAGGCAATGAGTGTTCTTACAGGAAGCAGCAGAAAAATTTGAACTCTTTGGGTTGAGAGGTGTTCCATTTTGTTGGAAAGTGATTCAGTTCAACCTGGCTCTCCCTGTTCCTGCACAAAGGCACACTCCCTTTTATTATGTAGATAAAAAAGAATAAAAAATTCCTCCCAAACAAACAAATCATTTTGCACGGGATGGTGCTGAATTCACCAAGCTACTTCCAGCTCCACAGACCTTGACAGGAGGGCAATATTCCCAGAAGACAGAGAGTAATTGTAATAATTAGGACTGATGGCCATCTTTTGCATTTTTGGAGATGTTCTTGGCACTACTGCTTCCAGTGTCTTTTGCACAGACTCTATTATCTTCAGAAGCACCATTCTCACTTAATTGTTTTACTGGGGCCAGAGTAGGGAGAGCGCAGAGGGGGGTTACCCTTAAATGTCAACCCATTTTCTGCTCTTCCCCTTTCCTGTTAGTGAGCAATATTCAAAATATTGAAAACTCCACTTTTTCCCGAATAGTATCAGTTCCTCTGTGGTCTGCAGATGAACAGGGATGAACAGCTCATTCCCAGGAGCAAAATGATTCAGCAGAAGAGATAAAGACAGATTAGGTATGTTTGATCTCCTATTAGCAATGGCAATAGTTGCACAAAGGAGCCATTTCTCCTGGCAAGCACTTACTCTCTTCTTCATTCTTTTCAGAATATCTTCCAGGTGACGGGCGGGAACAGATCGCTCCAAAAGCATTTTACCTTCTGGGTGATTGAGCAACATCTTCACCATGTCCTGTCCATAATGCCTATGGAAAGATGGAGGGAGGGAGGCAGGAAAGAAAGAAAGGAAAGAAAGGAAGAGAGGAAGAGAAGAGGGAAGGAAGGAGGGAAAGAGGGAAGGAAGGAAGGAAGGAAGGAAGGAAGGAAGGAAGGAAGGAAGGAAGGAAGGAAGGAAGGAAGGAAGGAAGGAAGGAAGGAAGGAAGGAAGGAAGGAAGAAAGAAAGAAAAGAAAGAAAGAAAGAAAGAAAGAAAGAAAGAAAGAAAAAGAAAGAAAGAAAGAAAGAAAGAAAGAAAGAAAGAAAGAAAGAAAGAAAGAAAGAAAGAAAGAAAGAAATTTGAATTTGAACAAACAAATGAAGACTGTTAAGAGAAGAGGCTGATACCTTAAACTCATCAGGTGCAATCCTTGCAAGAGAAGGCATTGCTTACTCAGCAAAGGGAGAGAAAAACACCATTTCACTCTGAAACTGTGGGTGTGCTTCTGTGGAATCAAAGGATCCCAGGGAGACGGAAACCCATCTGCTTTGTTATAAGATCCTATTAGCAGCGCCTTGCTGCCATTGCACAATAATTTGCCTTTCTTTAACTGGCAGGGAAGCCAAGACAAAATATCTCGTGCTTCCTATTGATAATTCTATACTATATGTATGCACAGGGGCACTAGTTTCTCTTGTCTTCCTGGCAGCTATTAATGGGAATTTAATTATCCAAGTAAGGGAATTTGGTGGTTTGGGTTGATTTTGCCACTAGGAAACCACAGTTTTCTTCAAGAAATTTGGAGGTCATTAAGCCACAGATAACAGCATTCTAGAAATCTGCAGAAGATGTTCAGAAAGACTGAATACATTGGCTAAAGAGCCCTGAAATATTTCTAGGAAAGCCTTAAGCTAATGAGAAATAGATGTTTGGATCCTTCAGTGATGAATATTATACAACACTTTGCCTTTGTATTGTGCACCTAAGACCAAAGAAAACTGTTGGACTGGCTAATCAGAGCTCTTTTGATCTCAGGAAAGAATCCTTCAAGTCACAGGAAGTTGGCAATGCTCCTTCTTGCTGACAACCTCAGGTTACCCAGTACAGTCATTTCCACAGTCAACCCAGAGCAGTGGTCACAGCACCAAGCCTGACAGAGCAGGAGAAGCGTTTGGACAATGCTCTGGGGCACATGGAGTGACTCTTGGTGTATCCTGCCCCTGGCCAGGAGCTGGACTCGATGACCGTGATGGGTCTCATACAACCCAGGGTATTCCATGATTCTATGGCCCTTACCCACACAGTGACATAACTTAGTATTTCCTGTAGTTGCCACTCTTCTGTGGGTTTACCTTTACAGACAGAGCCCAGACAGTTTTCCTGTCTCAGGAGGTGAACTGAAGATCATTACCTTGTGTCCTGGTGACGGTCCTGAGCCAGCGTCCCTGCCGCGTGCACCAGGCTCCCAGCCCCGGCTGTGCCTGCGAGCTCCGTGACTCCAATTCTCTCCAGCAAGGACAGCAGCAGCTCGGCCGCACACTTCCGCACCTGGACGTGGCGGGCCCTGGGAAGGGCAGAGCAAACACTGGGGCACAGGGAGCAGGAGGAGCAACAGCAGCACCAGCCTTGCCAGAGCCAGCTCCCTGCCGTTGCTGGGGGAAGGAGGCCTGGGCTCTCCCTGATACTTTAGACACCTCTAGAAGCTTCTGTCCTCAGATAAACCCAAAGTTAGCATTGCACAGAAGGACTGGCTGCAAGGGAGAGGGAGGAATTCTGTCTCTCTGCACTATCTGATACTCAATTTCTGTCCCACAATTTACTCTGAGAAAAATTAAAGACAGAGATCACATATGACTTCTTTAGAAATGAAAGACAATTCATGCTGACCCATCAGAGGGTACCAACTACACAGAGCTTCAGCAGGACTGAGGCTCTTTCCAGCCATTTATCCCCAAATCTGCAGACCTTTGGAAAAAAAAATAATAATCCAGGGAAAACACGCTGTGGGCCATGAAGTTGCAGAATATAAAGCAGTGCAGCCTGTTTCTTCCGTGAGGCTTGGCAAGGGATATATCTGAATGTTTTACCCTATTCCAAAGTTGAGGAAAGAGTGGCAGTCATTTTAGCAGACTGTCCTGTTCTAGAGAGTGTCTTTTGGCAATTTTTAGGTCCAACATTGACACTCAAGGCAGCATTTGCATCAGCTATTGCATAGCATTTGGCTTGTGAAGCTGTCTGTAAAGTGATTCATCATCTCAGGGCTAACATGAAACATCAGTTTGAATTGAAAGTAGAGCTCAAAGGCCAGAACAGTCATACAAGACTCCTTTTTGCAGGAGCTGCACTTGCTGTGCAGGCTGTGCCACACCCAGCACATTCTCCCCCACTTGCTCCATGCCCCAGCAAGTACCCTCCTTATTTCTCACATTATTGGCATCATGAGGATCCATGGATTTTCCCAGGGCCTCTGTGTTTAGTGCTGTGATGTATTAGAGAATGCTCACAGCTGCAATTGCAATTGTCCCCCTTCCCACAAAAGCACAAGGCTCTATCCTTAGCCTTTGCAAGCACTTTCACTTCCCCACTATTCACCACATTTAGGCAACTCTGACAGACTCCAGGAGAACTCCAGGAAGCAGCAGGAAGCTGAGTCACAGGAGGTTTAGGTTGGATATTAAGAAAAGGTTTTTCACCCAGAGGGTGGTTGGGCACTGCAACCGGCTCCCCAGGGCAGCGGCCACAGCACCACGTCTGACAGAGTTCAAGAAGCATTTGGACAACAATCTCAGGCACATGCTGTGACCCTGGGGTGTTCTGTGCAAGGCCAGGAGCTGGACTCAATGATCCTGATGGGTCCCTTCCAACTCCCCATATTCTACAGTTCTGTGATTCTGAGAATTCATAGGCTGCAGGAGGGCAGAAATAGGGGACAAGAGGAAAGAAACGAGGTGGACTGGAGAATCCAGTCACTGATTGATAGAAGATGCAGGATACAGGACCCTTCTCTCCCACCATTCCCATTCATTTTTTCATCCCTTGCCCTGCCTGCACACCAGTAGGTGAAGAATATCACTAGAAGAAGAAGAACCTACTTGACTCCACTGTCCAGGAGAGCAGCTATTGCTCGTGCAGGAGTCACATTCTCCACCATGATGCCCAGGGTCTGACTGGCTGCTTTCTCAACAAACTCTGGGCAATTACGCAGCATGCGGAGAAGGACCCGAACCACCTCATCCACCTCAGAGTCCATGTCCTGCTTCAAGGTGGCAAAAAACTCTCCCAGAGTGTCAACAGCCGCGCAGGACACCTTTGACCGGAGGTTGGTCACCTGGGGAAGTCATGAGGGGAAACATAAGAATCACTTTGAAAAGAAAACCAGTTGCCCTAGACAAAAGTCCCAGGAGATGACTACACGACACACGGTGCCCAGAGGGACATCAAAGCACAATAACAGCAGAAGAGCACAAGCACAGAAAGGAACTTACTCTGGCACCAGTTTCTGGCCTCAGACCTGCTTACTGCAGGCCGAAAACTAAAAATTTCACTAAAGTGATCTACTTAACCCTTCTATAATGTCAATTGCTTTGATTTTAGGCCCTTGTATTTGAAAAACAAAGAACCAAATAAAAGCAAGGGCTGCTTTCAAACCATAAAGGCACAAGCTATAAGGATAAAGAGTCATGTGCTCCTGCTCAAAAAAGCAACACCAGCATTTGAAGCACTCAGCCAGGAAACAGAAAATACAGGCTCAGGTCTACAGACTAATTTGCAGTGTTGAATTACAGCTCAGGCAGAGATTAGGACTCTGGCAAATAACATAAATAGTGTATCTCTTTCTGCATTTGCACATTTCATTATAATGGCAGCTCACCCAACGATGAGTGTCAGATACCCGACCTACCAGTCAATACAGCTACATGTACACACAGATCCTATAGATAGCTGACAGACATTAGAAATATAAGGTGTAAAAACAGAAATGAAGGCAGTCCCTGAGCACACATGGAGATGAACAAGCACATATCTACTCTACACACTGTGCATGAAGTACAGGGGACAATCCAGAACAATGTTCTCACCTCACTGGTAACTGCCAAGCAAATGTCACGAAGTCTTGAAAGCAGGACTTCTGAATGGGACCCAGCCAGGTGTTTGAGGCTGACAAGTCCCTTCTCCTTCATCTCCCTGTGAAAGGCAAGTACCAAAAAGATTGATTTTTCTCTCCTCCCAGGAACTAGGCAGCACCCTCTCAAATTACCAGGCTGGCAGCTCTGTCCAACAATGGGAGGTGCTTTCAAAGGAGTACTTAATGAAATCGTGGAGCTTCTTGCCACAGGATGCTGTGGCTGTCAAATGCACACAGAAATCCATGAGGCAATAGAGGGGTTTCAGAGTCTTTATTTATGGCTGTTTTAGAAGACAGCCCTTCTAAAATCTCTGGCACTGTGTGCAGTCCCTATGTCACTGCTTCCTAGAAGCTGTCAGACTGGCCCATGCTGCTGTTCCTTGTCACCTCCCTGTACCTGTCCCTAAGACACAATCCCATTGGGCTGTTACTGGGGCATTTTCCTTCTTTGCCAGCCCCAGCAGGCAGCTCAGCAGTGAGAGTCTGCACTGGCACTCTGGAGCTGAGTTTCCACTCTACAATCTAGGCCTGTCTGCCACCCATTCCATTTCAGATCCATATTCCCCAAAAAAGCAGCAGGACGACGCAGAAGATTCTACACCTGAGCAAGAACAGTTGAAACTCTACCTTTTCCCAAAATCCCCTACCTAAATCAATCCCCACAACAGCAACATGTTATTGAAAAGATGCAAACAACTCTGTCTCTCAGCACTTGCTCTCTGCAGACCCTGAGCTACAGGAAGGTGTGTGAGGCATCGGGGCTGCAACACAGGGCTGGAGACTGATCCCACGGGCACCAAGGAGAGTCATCAAAAAGACAGCCAATATCACCTAACATTTGTAGGCTTATCACCTCTGTGCTTCCTTCTGTCTGTGTTTAATTGTGGAACACATAGTGAGTATTGAGCAAACATCTCAGGCCCATATGAAGCAGTGAGAAGGAAAAAGCTGAATTCCAAAAATGCAAGATTCCTAGAGGATTTAATTTCTTTTTCCTTCTCTTCAGACATGACCCCTTCAGGAGTAATGACAGGCTGAGGGTCTTGAAAGCACAGCTCAGACCATTTCTCAGAAAGAGGAACTCCCTGGAGCTGCTTCTGGGACTCACGTGCAGGAGGTCACAGGGAGACCCTGTCACCTGCCATCGCTGTCAGCAGTGGGACCCGAGAGAAATCTTACTCAGTCCCACTGGGCCAGTGCCCCAAGGCACCCAAATCTCTACACTCAGATCTGCTGCCCTCCTGCTTCTGCCTTCAGCCAGCAAATCATCTCATCCCACAGCTTCCTCTCTTCCCTCAAGATTCCCTTTGCAGCTCCATGGAGCAGCAGGCAAAGCAAGGAGACAGCACAGACCTGCTGCAGCTGGAGCACAGCTGCAGACCAAGGCCAAGAAAAGGCTGCTCTCAAATCTTGATCCTCTCAGTGCCTCTGGAGTGGTTTCCCCGGTGCCCTTTGGCCCTCTGGGCTGTCGGGGCTCAGAGACACCAGCAAGACTCACTTCTAACCTCCCTTAACGCTGAGGGGGAGACAGAGTGGCCGGGGCCTTTCTTACCAGTCACCGCTGTGGAGCAGGGAGAGTGCCTGGAGCAAGGACTGCTGTGGGTCAGGAGAGGCTGTGTCCTTGTGCCCGTGCCCACATTGCAGCTCCTCTCGGTGCTGGGCACCAGGGGCCATCTGCGAGGTCACTGTAAGGAGAGGGTCAGCCCTGAGCGCTGCAGCCCCGGGCAAGGCACCCGCCCTGGAGCGGCTGCAGCCCCAGCTCCAGCCAGGGCTCCATGGGCTGCACATGGCTCTGCCTCAGACACCTCCCTGCTCTCTGGCTGCCTGGGCTCCTTGCTTTCTGCCAGCCTCCCCAGCTGGGCACAGCT
This sequence comes from Oenanthe melanoleuca, assembly GCF_029582105.1. NCBI lineage: Eukaryota > Metazoa > Chordata > Aves > Passeriformes > Muscicapidae > Oenanthe > Oenanthe melanoleuca. Next base: position 8,620,018 of record NW_026612650.1, read on the forward strand.
CCGGGCTAAACCTGACCATTGCCCACACAGCCATTGCCAGCTCCCAGGTGCCACGGGCAGCACAGCCAGTGGCAGTTCCTGAGCCCGCAGAGCTCCCACTCCTGCCAGACAGGGCCGAGCAGCGGGAATGGCTACCCCAGGAGGGAACCCCAGGGGCTCTCTTGTCCCAGCACCCTGATTTCCCCCAGCCCTGAGGACTGAGGCACTCTGCACCTCCCTGAGGAAAGACCTGCAGCTGCCTCGTGACAGCACCAAGCCGAGCCTGAACAAGCCAGCCCTGCTGGGCCCGGCTGAATCCCCATGGAGCAACTCCCAGGGAACAGCCACACCTGACCCTTCACCACTGACAGCGCTTCTGCTCCCACTGACTTCAAATATTCTAGACAGCAGGCAGCTGAGTGCACATACATTTTAGCCTACTCTTGGGAAAGGAGTTGTATATGGATTTTGTTCTTTCCAAGCATCAGGAATCTTTACTCTATCCGAGGTACACACTGGCTGTATTTCAACAATGCTGAGGTGAAATTTATTTGCAGTCAAATGGATGTGTTTGAACATTGTGCCATGCATAAGCTTTCCCTTGTGGAAAAATGCAATTTCTAAGCTAGAGGCTTGATAAGAAAGTCTCCAAATTGTGAACTGAGGATAAAAATATTCAGATACAGATGCAAATTGTTGGCAGACACACTCTCTTGATAATCAGTTGTCCTGGATTTAGCCTAACTGAATTTTTTGGAAAGGTAAAAAATTTACAATGTATAAGAAAAATCAGAGGATAAACGCATTTCTTATGAAACCCATTTGTCATCAAAAGCACCCTCCATCAAAAATTTCATGTCCTGCATTCAAAAGCTCATTTTCTAATGTGCAGATGAAAACATCAGCAATATCTAAAATGAGGGAATATAAATATGGCACAGAATCTAGATGAAGTGCTCTAGACTCAGTAGGGTTTTTGTGATACCTTGCATCTTCTCACAAATTATGGGGGAACTGTAGCATCAAAAATATTCAGACAGGAATTAATCTGGATGTCACTGATGTACCCCTGTCACTGACATCAGTGATGTCTCTGCAGGAGTATGTAGACATCCACATCTAGATTCCATATGAATGGAGAGCCACAGTCAGGCTAGTTCTGGTCAATTCTGAACATGGAAGTAGCATCACTAGAAAAGAGCACTCCAAGGATCATTCCCAGCTCCCTTCTTATCTCACGCTACTTGGGATCACAGCACAGGCCGGCTACCCACAAAGGAGAGACAAGAGCCACTAGGGACTGTCTGCTGTGCATTTCCTGCAGACAGCAAACAGCCTGGGAGCACCAGGCAGCCCCTCCTGGCTCTCATCTGCTCCACACGGCCGCTGTATTTGGGTGCGCTGACACAGGAGGCACTGCTTGTTCCCTCTTGGCATTGCAGGCCGTGGGATGGCAGCAGCCAGGAGCACTGGGCACTTCTGGGAGCAGCAGCACGATGGCACCAAGCCACTGACTGCCATGCAGAGACAGCCCTTGCTGGGATAGCAGAAAAGCTGGCTGCAGAGCCGGATAGCAGCACAGGCAGAGGGCCCCGATGGTGAGTGGACAACTGATCTTGGTGGTACTCGTAGGTGCACAGTGAGCACAGCCTGGCACACTGCCCCACAGCTCATCCCTGCAGTTACTGCTGCCTCCTGGCACCAGCACTGTACTTTGGACTATCAGGATGGGCAAAAGCCAGAGCTTAGGCCTTTACCACTGCTTTATTCACCTCAACTTTCCAATGGATCTCTAAGAACCAACTGCTGCAGTATTACCAAGCTGGAGGAACTCAAAAGTAGATTTGCTGTTCATTCTCAGGACAGGCTATGGACCAAAGAGCCCAGCTGTGCTGGCTGAGGCAGGAGGCAGTTTGTGCTCCTTGTGATAGCAAAAGCCCATGTGGGCAAAAGCTGCCATGGAGCAGGCTTACCTGAGGAGTTGCATGGGACAGTGCCTTCCTCATGGATCATAAGCACACTGGGCTGTAAGGGCACTTTCTCCTGCTTCCTCAAGACCTTCTTCTTTTTCAAGGCATTACCAGGGTGTTTTCTCTGCACACTGGAAGCTGTGCCATTGACAGGTGGTAGGCTAAAGCCTGCAAGGGTCAAAGAGGAGCTTGTAAGTACAGGGTCTGGACAGGGTGATGATGCCATGGGCCAGAAAACTTGCTGGAGCTGAGTATCATCTCTTTGTTATCCCAAAGAACTTCAAGTAGAACACTGGCACACTAACACGGGACAAGGATGACAGAATCAAAGAATCCGAGAAGAGTTTGGATTGGAAGGCCTCTTTAACCACCATCTAGTCCAACCCCTGGCAACAGGGACATTTTCATCTGCATCAGGTTCCTAGAGGCCCATGGAAACTGGTCTTGAATCCCTTCAAGGATGGATCAACAACAGCTTCTCTGGGCATACCCTTCCAGGCCTTCATAATAAAAAATTCTCCCTAATATCTAATCTAAATCTACCCTCTTCTAGTTTAAAACCAAACTGCAGCGATGCTTCCACTAAGAAACAAGGAAAACCCAGTGCTGCTTTGCTTTTGTTTTCCTGTTTCAGAGCTGGCTGGGGAAGCTCCCAAAAGAAAGTGCAGATAACCCTGCGTGATGCCCTGGGGCTGAGTGCTGCCCCGAAGGTCCCTGCTGCCGCCCTCGGGGCAGTGCACACAGCGCTGCAGCCAGAGCCCCCAGCCGGGATTCACTCGGGAACGGGAACGCTCCTGGCTCCTGGGGTACAGCAGCAGCACTGCCTCGGGGCTTCAGCACAGCTCTGCAGCGCCAGCTCCTCGGCAGGGAGTGGGGGACAAGGGTCTCTGGTGCTTTCATTAGGAGGAGTTGAATTTGGTTTCTTCCAGGTTACACCTTGGTTGAAAAGCATTCTTCTGGACTCACCTTCCCTGGAAGCTGCTCTCCAGGAAAGAGTCTGAAGCCCCAGTTGACTTTGCAAGAGAATTTTCCACTCTGAATGACTTTAGAGGTGAAGGTGGGAAGCTGATATTCTGTTACCGACTCAGTGAGGCCATGGGCAAGACACTTCATGCCTCTGGATTTCTCTTTGGGGAATGGAAATCAATCCTATGCAAGCTTCCACTCAGATGAAAGCAGAACAGTCCCCCAGTCTGATTGCAACACTGTGCAAAGGGCAAGCAAGTGGTCAAAAAGGAACACAAGTGTAGGCAGCACTTACTTGCTTCAGCTGCATCCCCGGGCTCAACTGTCTGTGGAGGCAGCTGCAAGGATGTTTTCTCTTCTCTCCTTTTCTTCATCTCTTTCTCAAAAATCTCCACATCTTTTGGCTCTAAGTTCTTTTCGGCCAACTTGCACAATGCAGCACGGATCTAGGTGCAATGGAAATACATCACAAACTGTAAGCAGAGACACACAAACCAGGCACTACACCTCATCAGGAGCACAGAGTCCATAGAGTGCCACAGACTTTAATCTAGCTCCATTTACATTCCAATAGTTTCAGGAGAATGTCTCCCATCCTCACCTCGGCAGTTACACACAGTGAAGTGGAACACTTCAGTGCCACAACCTTACACTGCTCCAACTGCAACCTATGACAGGAAGCCCTGCTTGAAGCATGAAAGTCATAGGAATGCTCCCAGACAAATGAAGAGCTCCTGTGACCAGTGAGCAGGCAGTTCAGTTCCTACAGGCCATGGCAGGAGAATAAAAACCGTGTGCCATAGGCAGCAAGGAGGGGTAATTAGCTGTTGCTTAACACTCATGGCCAGGAATTGCAGCTGTTTCTCACTTCCTGGCTTCTGAAGGACTCAGCTCTGAAGGACTCTGGATGACTTGGTCTCTGAGACCAGGACACCAAAAGGAGTCATGTGAAAACAAGTTGCAGAAATATTGGTATTATTGAGCAGAAAAGTTGAGAATGAGAGGGCTGTGAGATACAGCCAGAAAGGTAACCAGGAAAAATCCAACTCTCCCATTTTATTTTGCAGCCTTGCTTATACTCAACATTAGAATCTTTGCTTCTCTGCTTCTCAGGCTGCCCTTTGCCAGCGTTCACTGGTGTGTAGCTTGCTCTACCATTCAGAACTTCTCTAAAATGGCCTTTGCACATAAAGAATGTTTCAGGCGTGACCTTAGCACCACCTCCAAACCAATGACTTTGGCACCACTGGAAATAGCCAAGCAATTGCTCTGTAGCTGTCAAATACATTCCCAAGAGGATCCCCATCCCCCAAGAGAGGAAGATTAGGATTGTCAGGGACATTTTGGGCCAAGCACTAAGAGCCACTGGAAAGGAAGTCTGCTCATCCCTGTCCTTATCCCTTACCTTTCCAAAGCCGTCCCTCAGGTCTTTGTCACTCGTAAGACCAGGACTGCTGGGACCATCCGTCTCCTGGGCCTGGCTCAGTGGGAGGCCTGGTACTGGAAGCAAAGGTTCCTGTAAATCTCTGGCAGACTTCATCCCCCAAAAAACCTCATGCTGGACAACAGGCAAGACAGGTTCCAGACTGCAGAGCTCTCGTAAGACACAGAGATGGTGCATGAGAGCAGCAAGGTACGTATGCCTAGACCCTCTCCCAGTGCTTGGGCTACTGGCAGCAGACATGGCATTACTGTGTTGGCCAGCAGACTGAAACCTGCTGCATGATGAAGGCCTCAGCCCCCAGTGCTGGAGAGCCTCTGTGACAGGGAATAGCAGAGATGGAGATTGCTCTTGACAGAGATTCTTATCTGCCCTTATGCTGATTTTAGTAAACATCTTTCCGGTTCCTAAAAGAACTCCCGGTTTCTAATACCTGTATGCATTTAGATCAACATTTTATTCTCTTTCTTGGAATATTTTAGAGGACATCAAAAGAAAAGCTTAGGATTTCAGGAGTGTTATCCAAACATAAATTGTCTTCTTGACACTAGATAATTTGTTTTCCTCAAGGATTTTCATTCTAAACTCTAGGAGCTTGGGCCACTTTACGGCTAGCATGACTAAAGGCTGATTTTCTTAATGCAAGTAGAAAAATTTAACACATTCTGAAATACTCTCCAATATAGCTGTTAAAATTCAGACAACTAATCATTCTATATAACACCTTTTAACCTTCACAGAGGTTAAAAACAAGTGGCAGCAAAGTAGAAAAACCAATGTTGTAATTCAATATTTTTTGCCTTTACAGAATGCTCAGCTTAGTAAGAAAGGGGAGTTAGATACAGGCTTTGAGGAAGGAGGGAAATTCTGGATGGAAGGAAAAACCTTGGAAAATAAGTGCATCTGGGAAGTTGGCAGGGAAACTACTGACCCCAGGGTAACCTCCTAGGGAACACTGCAGTCAGTCAGATCTGCTAAATGGACAACCAAAATTTAACAGAGGCTGCAATGCAAACCTAAAGCATCTAAAGCTCCCCATTCCGTGGGACACATTTCCTGCAAACTTCTAAATAGCTGCACAGGGAAACATGCTCCTGCCAGCAGCCCCTTGAGGCAGGCCAGGGCCACACCCTGACCCACTTGCACAGAGCTCCCAGGGGAGCAGCCTGGCCTCTGGGCTGCCCTGGGACAGCAGGAGCCCAGAGCCCTGTGCTTTCCAGCAATGGCTCAGCTGCACATGCAGCCTCCTGCTCCTCTCCCTGCCCCACAGCTGAGCAGCCCTACAGCTCCACGGGGCACTGGGAGCAGCAGAGCTCATGGCAGGGGCACCTGCAGGGCAGAACTGTTCCCTGGCAATGGGCACAGGCTCTCCAGGCTGGCACAAGACCCTTCCTCCTGCCAGAGAGTGGCCCATCTCCCACCTTACCTCTGTGTGAGGCTGAGTCCTGCTGGTCCTTCCCCTTGTCCTCCTCCCTGGCAGTGACCCTGGGGGCAGCGCTGCTCAGCTGCCCCTGCCGGGGCTCCTGGGCCGAGGCCCCCTGAGCCGGCCGGGAGCCCAGACCTCCATTCCCAGCGCCGGGGTTCCGCACATAGGTCTCCATGCTGAACAATTCAGCCAGTTTCCGTGGGAACAGAGGCATCCCAGGTCCTATCACACACCAGGGGCTCTTTCCCTTCGTCCTCTGGCTTTGTTCTGTAGATCAGGTACAAGAGAAGAAGCGAGTTAATTTAACTCACGCCTGTACTATCAACCCATCTAATGCGTGGGGAATGCAAAGCATATTTCAGTTACTGAAAAGATTGGTTGTTTTTTATATTTCATGAAACCATTATCAGCTGAATTTGTTGCCAAAAGTCATTTTCAAGGCCATTATTTCTCTAACTCCCACTCAGTTCTAACTTGGGTTTTTCATTTTTGGGATTTTGTTTATTTCTCTTTACAACAAAGGAAGTGCTGGTACACAAACAATGGCACCACGTGTTACACAAAAAAAGAAGAAAAAAAAAAAAAAAAGCTTTGCTTTCCCCATTAGATATCCCCAGTAATCTGCAAACATCTAACAGAAGGGAATAAAGTGGTCATCCACAAGTTTCACCTTTGGTCTACTTCACTTTTGAGGGGTTTAGTCCCTGCCTTCTTTCCTGCAGAAACACCTAAAACTAGCAAAAACATGACCTGCCTCAAGACTTTTCTGATTATGCCTAATACTGACAAATGAAATTTTGATTAATTGAAATAGCAGAGGGCAGGTCATTCTGAAATACTCTTCAACAGGGCTGTTAGAAATAAGACAACTAATCATTCTTTACATGGCTTCACAGAGCATAAAATCATAGGGCAGCAAAGTAGTAAGGGGAGAAAAATATTCTTAAAACTGGATCCTTTTCTCCTGCAGAATGTTCTGGCCAGTACTAAAAGAGAGACTGGCAAAGTCTAGTGAGAGGGGCATTTCTAGTTGAGAATGAGTCCTGCAAAAACATCACCTTACTTGCTGAGCAATACTTCTCCCCAGCTGCATTAAGCCATCAACCTGCATATCAGCAATAAGGAGTCATTCCAAAGGGGCTGTACTGAGGATTTGGCAGAAATAACCCTGAGCAAAGGAACTGGTGGATCTGATCCCTTTTTCTGCATCAGCAAAATTATTTCTTCAAGTCTCATCACTCCTATCAGCTCACGACCAGTGATGGCAAAGGAACAATAACAGACTTTCACTGAGGCTTTCAACTTGAAAGCATTGGCTGACCTGGCACAATTCTACATGTCAGGGATCAGGCAAGGCAGGGACAGGGGACAAGGCAGAAGGCATCTCCTCCGCCAGCCTCAGCCTGCAACACTGACCCAGAGAGAGAAAGTCGGGCAAGAGATTGGTCATCATGAACCTGCCATAGGTGGCTTTGGGTTTGTGCTGTGAGAGCATGACAAACTCAGACCCTGCATAGGCTGATCCATTTGGAAGTCTCCTTCTCCTTAACTGGAAAATTCAAAAAGGACTTTCTGTCACGGGAGTTTCCCTGCTTCTCCCAGTGCAAAATCAGTCAGTACCCATAGTCTGCCTTCAGATGTCCAAGGATCCAGCTCAGAACGTGCCCCAAGGAAAGATTTTCTCTTACAAGGACAGGAGGGAGTGGGAACATTTCTCATTTCATGATAAATGCCTTTTTCTTTCCTACTAGTTGTAACACTAGAAAGGCTGCATGGAGATAAAAGGCATGTGCAGGATGGAGAGGAATGTTTCCTTTTCCTGCGCTGCTTTTCCAGGGTCTCAAGGTCCCACTCCAGTCCCTGTCACTCAACACTTCACACTGGAAGAATTTTCACGGCACCACTGGAGCACACTCACAGTGACTGGGCTCTGGGAGGTGTCCACTGAGCCCATCCAGGCATCAAAATGAATTTACAGAAATTTTTGAAAGAATGGTTCTTAACCAGGCTTTCAAAATGTCACCTCTGAGTCAATACTCCAATGGTCATTCTAGGACAGACATGCCCTGTACCTACCTGCATGTTCAGAGCTCTCTCTGCTTCTGCTGCTGGATCTTGGCCTTGAGAAAATGGAGGACAAAAGAACATATGAGGAGGGAGAAAGCAAGGGAGGGAAGAGGTGTAGCATGAAAGGAGACAAACCTTCCTAGCTTGGTCACTCTGATGAAGGATACAATGCAACACATAAACCCAACAAGACTCAAAGCTGATTACTTGTCCTTAAGCTTTCAGCTGCTGCAGCTAGATAGATATGGCCAAGTTCCAGCAAAACCACAGCAGTCATTCTTCAACTTGCATCATAACTCCCCAATCGTGCAGTCTCTCCTTTTGGAGCCAAGTGGCTCCTACAGCCTCTCTGAAGCAGCAAGAGCTGCTAAGCTGAGCCACGAGTCTGTATGGAGGGCAGCTGCTTTGGGACTGCTGCCAAAGCTTGACTTTGCCTGCTCGTGCCTTCCACTGGTGCCAGTCTCGTGCTACATGTGGTCAGAGCAATGCTGTGCCCTGAGAGGGATATTCCACCTCCTTGCTCTTTCAAGTAGAGAAAGGCTTTTTCCACCTGCTGCGCAAGGTGTAGTGTTTCAATAAAAGTCTGGTTTTCAATCGGGGTGGGGGGTGATTCCCTGTTAGGACCTGCCAGAGGCAATGAACTGACTGGTTTGGAAGGGCCATTGAGCTGGGTAAGTTTGGGGATTGATATCGGGTTAGACCACGTGAAGGAGCTAATCACGCCCCTGTGGAAAAGCACATTTAAAAACAAAGGAAGCACCAGAAATATTCTTGGCTTCTGGCCTCTGAGGAGGTAACTGGCCGGTCCCCACACGGCTGCATGGCCAGGTCAGAGCACGGCTGGGCTGAGATTTCTGCCACCGTGGGGCCAGGCCACCGGCACTGCCCAGGCCACCAGCACCGCCCGGGTCACCAGCACTGCCCAGGCCACCGGCACTGCCCAGGCCATTGGCACTGCCCAGGCCATTGGCACTGCCCAGGCCACCGGCACTGCCCGGGCCACCGGCACTGCCCAGGCCATTGGCACCGCCCAGGCCATGGGCACTGCCCTGGCCATTGGCATTGCCCGGGTCACCAGCACTGCCCAGGCCACCGGCACTGCTCAGGCCATTGGCACTGCCCAGGCCATTGGCACTGCCCAGGCCACCGGCACTGCCCGGGCCACCGGCACTGCCCAGGCCATTGGCACTGCCCAGGCCACCAGCACTGCCCAGGACCTGCGGGCGGCCGGAGCTGCCAGGGCTGCTCGGCCGCAGTCGGCGCGGCCGGGACTGTCTCAGCAGGGCTCACAAATGATCTTTGCTCACTCCGGGACCAGATCTGGGAGTGGCCCCGCGGCCCGTGCTGGGCACGGCCCCGAGGCCAGGAGCGGCCTGGGCCGGGAGCGGCCGCCGCCATCCCCGTTGCCAGGACTGCGCGGCCGTGGTGTCTCGGCAGGGCTCGCAATGAACTTGGCTCGTTTAGTTCTTTCAGCAGCCATGCAGAGAACAATAGGACAAAGCGGCAGCAGCGGCTTTTCTTGTTTTTCGGCGCCCCGCGTGAAGGAAAGGCGCAGGGCGGGGCCGGCAGCCAGCGCGGCTTTGCGCAGGGCCGAGGGAACCAGGTGAGCAGCAGCGAGAGGCACGGCAGCGATCTCTGCCTTGCAGAGCCCGATGGCATCAACCTTTCAGCGCTGCAGGACTCTAGAGAACTGTTTAAGTTGATAAAGCTTGAAAGCAAACAAACCTGGGAACACCCTTTGTCTCCCGAATCAGAAAAATGAGAGGTGAGGACACTTAGAGACAACAGCATGGACACTGAAGTCAGTGAAGAGCGAGTAAAATTCTAGATGGGGGGATGTGAGGAGATGCCTCAGTTTGAGGCTGAAATCCTCTTGTAAGGCTATAGAGAAGATATAATTGAGACATCAAACCCTATTTTCCCTGTAACTCATGAAAACACATTGGGGACATGCAGCGTTCTAACCACAGCCATGAAAAGAGGAAGCAGTGCTGAAGTGAGCAGATGTTGAAGCAATTTTGATTCAAAGAGAAATTTGAATAAAGAGAGATAAGAAACCTTGTCCCAGTGATAACAGTAGAAAAGCCTCTGTTCCCAGAGATGGATGAAGAGAACTTTTGTTTTAGACTAGAACAGCTCATCATTAAAATAGCACCCCAAGAAGGTGACATGGCCCATGAAAGCAGCTGTGGGATAGCTGCGAGGTATGAGAGCGACTTTTCACACTGCGAGCACATTTTCCTTTCCCGGGTGCCTGATTCGCTGTGACATTAAAGCCACGGGAGAACTGTTTCTTGTGGAGAAGTATCCATACATGGCAAGAGAAACTCCTCTACATGAGTGAACTGGAGAAAGACTGTTTTAGAGATGGTAAACTGACTGATTTGTCGCTGTATATTGTCAGTCGGCAACAAAAGCAGGTAGGGGGCAGAAGAAGTGTTCTGGATGTAGGTTTATTCTGATTTTTCTTACCTGTGTTGTGTTAATAAAGTTTTTCTTTGCACACTTTAAATTTTGTGCCTGTTTTACCCTCCTTCTCCTAATTGCTTATCTCACAAAAGAAACATGAGTAAAAATATTCCAGTGGGTGTGCTGGCATTTAGCCAGCACTAGACCCACTACACAAGGATATTCAGATTGCACTTGAAAAGCTCCACCTAAGCTTTTCAAATGGAATGAGACGTCTTTGACTTCTTCTGTATTGTTATCACTCGGATAAGCTTGACAGCTACATTTTCTCACACATATCCAAGCTAATATTTTACCATGGGGTACTCTAGCACCTTGCCCTCTTTGCTTTTTAGCCCAGACCAAAATATTAAACATTGATGGGATTATACATCTATACCCCAAAACTTATCTGGGATGTCATTCCACAGTGAAGGCTGAGGCCAAAGCTCAGAGAACTTAATCCTGAAATTTACTTTGGGATCCGTTTCATTTCAAACAGTTGGCAACACACATTGCTCCCGGGAATTATATAACTACACGCAGGAAGTAATTGCTTTCCAAAGGTAGATTTCAGGGCGAGTGTTGTTCTGCAACTCCCACTCAGTTTTGGGTTGGGTTTAGTAAGTTCCTTACACCGCTGATACAAAAAAATTAAGTGCTGCACATAAACAAAGACATTCATTAAAAGAAGCAGCACTGGAATGTAAAGACACAACCCCAGTAGCCAGTATTTGTCCAAACATATTCTAGTGGGTGCTGAAGTTGACAGTCAAGGATCACAGTATTCAATGAACTTCAGGATCCAGACCCATGCAATACAGTTCCCAAATGACACCACAAACAGAGGGAATCAATAGACAAGTCCAGCAGAGGACCCATCTTGAGATGCTCTTAAGCCCTGCCTCCTCTTCCCCACCACCACCTCTGCTCTTGGGACAGATGGTTTGGGGCTTGACATTGAGCTGGATCATCAGAGATGGGCAAAATGGGGAATACACAGAGATTTGCCTAAATACACGGGACAGCTGACTCTGCAAAAGAACCTCCCGAGGCAGGAAGAGCGAGCTGAACAGCACAGTGGAGCAGCAGACACCTTGCCTTACCTCATCTCCTGGGACTCTTGGACATCCAGCTGCAGAGAGCTGTGCAGAGAGCCTGCAGCACTGCCAACACGGGGACGGACTGCCTTGTGGATAGGGGGGATCACAGGCAGTCCCAATGACCCCTTCTTCACATCCTCACCATGGGAATACAGCAAGGATGCCTGGCAAGAGTGGAACAAAGTGCTCAGATGAAGCATCCAGCCTTGCCCCCACTCATGGCTCAAGATATCTACCCATGCTTTGAACTAGTACCTAGCAGGAAAAGACAAGTCAAACTGATGGAGCAGCTTGGCCCAGGATGGGGAATGGAAAGGGAAGTGGCAAAGGAGAGCACATGTCCCAGATTTGGCATCTCTCCCCTCATGCTAACAGTTCTGGAAGGGTGGCTACATTTCCAGCTGGAATCCTCGTGTTTGGCATCAGTATGTTCATGGGTGCCACTGCCTCCACTGGCCTTTTGGATGGTATGGGAATGGGTTTAGATCACTATTCTCTCCCTGCCCCTAAGGCACCTCACAGCCACTGCTGATCTCCAGCCACGTCCCCACAAAGCCATTCTGAGGATGTCAAAACCTGCTTTTCTCAAGCCCCTCATTCCTTCTGCTGCTGCCCTTCCCTCCTACAGTTGCCCAGCAGCCTTTCAGCCCAGAAGCTGCTGAGCTCTCGGGATGCTCGCTGCTCCCCAGCTCCCATACCTCCAGCATCTCAGGCTCACTGGCATCCAGCAAGTTCAGCAGAGCTCCCTGCCCTGCTGCTCTCTGGCAGGACTCTGCCAGCCCAGGTTTCTCCAGGGCCCCCATGCCATGGCCAGGAAGGGAAGTGGAGGCACTGGGGCCAGATGCACACCCATGCCTACTATCCCATCATTTCTGGCACAGCTAAAGAGCCAAATCAGGACCTGTTCCAACTCCAGTGAAAGGATCAGATCCTGTCAGGGATACATTGGGCCCTTTCTCATTAAGGCTGACATCAAGTACACAAGCCTTGGATTGGACATTCTGTCTACCAAAGCTGTTTTTCATCTGCCTCCTCCTGCACCCCACAGCAAACCCAAAACAACTGCAGGTGCTGGCCCTGCTGCAAAGGCAATCGTGTGCCTGGGCTCTGGGCTGCTCTCCCCATGGCCACCTCCCATCATCCCTTCCCTCTGGACAAAGCCATGCCAGGGCACACAGCTGCCCAGAAGCTGATGAAGTCTAGCAATAACATCAGAGACAGCTGTGCAGAAGGCCATGGCTGTACAACTCAGAAGCTGAGACAACCTGGAACTGACTTTGCAGGACTGCCTGTTTCAGCAAACACCTTTTTCCATCCCAAGCAGACAGGGTTGACAGAAAGCAGCACCAAGACAGATAGTTCTAGTAGGTTACTAAATGCAGGAGGATTGCTTGGCCAGATTGGACAACTTGAGCTGCTCTGACTGCTTGTTGGGGCTTTTTCAGCTATAAGGCAGAGCAGGAGCCACGACAGAGCCCAGAAACCATTGAAGGACCTCTCCTGCTATTGGTACACACTGAGGATGTGAAGTCTGCACTACACCCCCATTGCAAAGAAAGCCTGAAGTGCAGTGTCGAGCTGAACTCTTCCTTGTCTCAGCTGCTTCCCTGGGCTCACACCACAGGAAAACTCTCACACTCCTTCCTATTGATGCTTTAAGTTTTCACTTTCACATTTCTCACATTCTGTGCAGACTTTGTGTGGGACTCCAATATCATATTGACTTTCAATAGATTCTCTTCACAGTGGAGTTTAACAAAATTTCCTTTTCCAGCTTGAGAATCAAGGACAACTGATATCCAAATAGCATAAACAATGGCAAAGTGAAGGGAGTCAACCAGGACAATGGAACTTTGTGACCTGAAGCTGAAACTGGGCAATTAACCCCAACATGTTGATGGAGCAATACTTATAAAAGTGTAGAAACTTGTGAGCAGTACGCATCTTGGATCCATCCTGTGTGTAGCCCTGGCCGGGCTCTTCTAATGCCCAAGGTGTATCCTTTTAAGGCCTCTTAATAAATACCTACTTTATTCTTTTAACTCTGTCTAGTGTCTGTTCCAGATCAGCCTCTCTAGGAATCACTAGTGCATAAAGTGACAATCTATCACACAGGACTTGGCTTGCTCTCCTTACCTCACGCCCTTTTCCCTCAGAACTCTGCTCCTGGTTGCTCCTACTGCTATCTTTATAGCCAATGCCATTTCTCCCTCTCTCTTCCTCTCCACTGCACATCGGGCTTGGCAGCCTGGAAGGAGAGCTCTTCCGGATGGGAGGCAATGGCTTGGAGGGAAGGAGCATAGAGGGAGGAGACCTGGAAAGATTCTTGGCTGTACCGTTGGGAGACAGGTCTGCAAAGTGAAGATACAAATTTAACATAGGCTGCAATGCAAACCTAAAGCATCTAAAGCTCCGTGTTGCATGGGACACATTTCCTGGAAACTTCTAAATAGCTGCACAGGGAAACATGCTCCTGCCAGCAGCCCCTTCAGGCAGGCCAGGGCCACACCCTGACCCCTTGCACAGAGCTCCCAGGGGAGCAGCCTGGCCTCTGGGCTGCTCTGGGACAGCAGGAGCCCAGAGCCCTGTGCTTTCCAGCAATGGCTCAGCTGCACATGCAGCCTCCTGCTCCTCTCCCTGCCCCACAGCTCCACGGGGCACTGGGAGCAGCACAGCTCATGGCAGGGGCACCTGCAGGGCAGAACTGTTCCCTGGCAATGGGCACAGGCTCTCCAGGCTGGCACAAGCAATTCCAAAAGGGCTGTACTGAGGATATGGCAGAAATAACCCTGAGCAAAGGAACTGGTGGATCTGATCCCTTTTTCTGCATCAGCAAAATTATTTCTTCAAGTCTCATCACTCCTATCAGTTCACGACCAGTGATGGCAAAGGAACAACAACAGACTTTCACTGAGGCTTTCAACTTGAAAGCATTGGCTGACCTGGCACAATTCTACATGTCAGGCATCAGGCAAGGCAGGGACAGGGGACGAGGCAGAAGGCATCTCCTCCGCCAACCTCAGCCTGCAACACTGACCCAGAGAGAGAGAGTTGGGCAAAAGATTGGTCATCGTGAACCTGCCATAAGTGGCTTTGGGTTTTGTGCTGTGAGAGCATGACAAACTCAGACCCTGCATAGGCTGCATCCATTTGGAAGTCTCCTTCTCCTTAACTGGAAAATTCAATGAGGTTTCCTTCTTTCTCCCAGTGCAAAACCCGACAATGTCCATGAATCATGTTTAGTTCTCCAAGAGTTCAGCTCAGAAACTGCCCCAAGGAACAGTTTTCTCCCTGAAGGGAGGGAGAAAGGAGTGGGAACATTTCTCATTTCATGATAAATACCTTCATTTTCCCTATAAATTTTGACACTAGAAAGGCTGCATGGAGATAAAAAGCATGTGCAGGATGGAGAGGAATGTTTCCTTTTCCTGCGCTGCTTTTCCAGGGTCTCAAGGTCCCACTCCAGTCCCTGTCACTCAACACTTCACACTGGAAGAATTTTCACGGCACCACTGGAGCACACTCACAGTGACTGGGCTCTGGGAGGTGTCCACTGAGCCCATCCAGGCATCAAAATGAATTTACAGAAATTTTTGAAAGAATGGTTCTTAACCAGGCTTTCAAAATGTCACCTCTGAGTCAATACTCCAATGGTCATTCTAGGACAGACATGCCCTGTACCTACCTGCATGTTCAGAGCTCTCTCTGCTTCTGCTGCTGGATCTTGGCCTTGAGAAAATGGAGGACAAAAGAACATATGAGGAGGGAGAAAGCAAAGGGAGGGAAGAGGTGTAGCATGAAAGGAGACAAACCTTCCTAGAGCTTGGTCACTCTGATGAAGGATACAATGCAACACATAAACCCAACAAGACTCAAAGCTGATTACTTGTCCTTAAGCTTTCAGCTGCTGCAGCTAGATAGATATGGCCAAGTTCCAGCAAAACCACAGCAGTCATTCTTCAACTTGCATCATAACTCCCCAATCGTGCAGTCTCTCCTTTTGGAGTCAAGTGGCTCCTACAGCCTCTCTGAAGCAGCAAGAGCTGCTAAGCTGAGCCACGAGTCTGTATGGAGGGCAGCTGCTTTGGGACTGCTGCCAAAGCTTGACTTTGCCTGCTCGTGCCTTCCACTGGTGCCAGTCTCGTGCTACATGTGGTCAGAGCAATGCTGTGCCCTGAGAGGGATATTCCACCTCCTTGCTCTTTCAGAAATAAAAAGGGTTTTTCCAAATCAGCTGCTAGGCAAGGATATTGAGATTGCACTTTAAAAGCCCTACCTATGCTTTTCAATTGGAATGATAATTCTGTGACTCCTTTATGGTAATCACTGGGATAAGCTTGATAGCTGCATTGTCTCACACATATCCAATCCAATGTCTTTCCATCAGGCCCAGCCTTCTAACTCTCCTCTAGAACCTTGCCCTCTTTGCTTTTAATCCCAGACATAAATATTAAACATTGATTGGATTATACATCTACATCCCAAAACTTAACTAGGATCTGATTTCATAGTGCCGACCCAGGAAGAGAAAAGTTACCCAGGACGTTTACAGAAGCAGCACCTGAATTTGCAGACACTTCCCCAGCAGCCAGTGTTTGTCCAAACATATTCTAGTGAGTGCTGAAGTTGACAGTCAAGGATCACAGTATTCAGTGATCCTCAGAATCCAGACCCATGCAATACAGTTCCCAAATGACACCACAAACATTACAGAGGGAATCAATAGACAAGTCCAGCAGAGGACCCATCTTGAGATGCTCTTAAGCCCTGCCTCCTCTTCCCCACCACCACCTCTGCTCTTGGGACAGATGGTTTGGGGCTTGACATTGAGCTGGATCATCAGAGATGGGCAAAATGGGGAATACACAGAGATTTGCCTAAATACACGGGACAGCTGACTCTGCAAAAGAACCTCCCGAGGCAGGAAGAGCGAGCTGAACAGCACAGTGGAGCAGCAGACACCTTGCCTTACCTCATCTCCTGGGACTCTTGGACATCCAGCTGCAGAGAGCTGTGCAGAGAGCCTGCAGCACTGCCAACACGGGGATGGACTGCCTTATGGATAGGGGGAATCAAAGGCAGTCCCAATGACCCCTTCTTCACATCCTCACCATGGGAATACAGCAAGGATGCCTGGCAAGAGTGGAACAAAGTGCTCAGATGAAGCATCCAGCCTTGCCCCCACTCATGGCTCAAGATATCTACCCATGCTTTGAACTAGTACCTAGCAGGAAAAGACAAGTCAAACTGATGGAGCAGCTTGGCCCAGGATGGGGAATGGAAAGGGAAGTGGCAAAGGAGAGCACATGTCCCAGATTTGGCATCTCTCCCCTCATGCTAACAGTTCTGGAAGGGTGGCTACATTTCCAGCTGGAATCCTCGTGTTTGGCATCAGTATGTTCATGGGTGCCACTGCCTCCACTGGCCTTTTGGATGGTATGGGAATGGGTTTAGATCACTATTCTCTCCCTGCCCCTAAGGCACCTCACAGCCACTGCTGATCTCCAGCCACGTCCCCACAAAGCCATTCTGCAGGATGTCAAAACCTGCTTTTCTCAAGCCCCTCATTCCTTCTGCTGCTGCCCTTCCCTCCTACAGTTGCCCAGCAGCCTTTCAGCCCAGAAGCTGCTGAGCTCTCGGGATGCTCGCTGCTCCCCAGCTCCCATACCTCCAGCATCTCAGGCTCACTGGCATCCAGCAAGTTCAGCAGAGCTCCCTGCCCTGCTGCTCTCTGGCAGGACTCTGCCAGCCCAGGTTTCTCCAGGGCCCCATGCCATGGCCAGGAAGGGGAGTGGAGGCACTGGGGCCAGATGCACACCTATGCCTACTATCCCATCATTTCTGGCACAGCTAAAGAGCCAAATCAGGACCTGTTCCAACTCCAGTGAAAGGATCAGATCCTGTCAGGGATACATTGGGCCCTTTCTCATTAAGGCTGACATCAAGTACACAAGCCTTGGATTGGACATTCTGTCTACCAAAGCTGTTGTTCATCTGCCTCCTCCGCACCCCACAGCAAACCCAAAACAACTGCAGGTGCTGGCCCTGCTGCAAAGGCAATCGTGTGCCTGGGCTCTGGGCTGCTCTCCCCATGGCCACCTCCCATCATCCCTTCCCTCTGGACAAAGCCATGCCAGGGCACACAGCTGCCCAGAAGCTGATGAAGTCTAGCAATAACATCAGAGACAGCTGTGCAGAAGGCCATGGCTGTACAGCTCAGAAGCTGAGACAACCTGGAACTGACTTTGCAGGACTGCCTGTTTCAGCAAACACCTTTTTCCATCCCAAGCAGACAGGGTTGACAGAAAACACCCCCAAGACATAGACATGGTTCACAGATACCCGTAGGTTACTAAATGCAGGAGGATTGCTCAGCCAGACTGGACAACTTGAGCTGCCCTGACTGCTTGTTGGGGCTTTCTCAGCTATAAGGCAGAGCAGGAGCCATGACAGAGCCCAGAAACCATTGAAGGACCTCTCCTGCTATTGGTACACGCTGAGGATGTGAAGTCTGTACTACACCCCCATTGCAAAGACATCCTGAAGTGCAATGTCCAGCTGAGCTCTTCCTTGGCTCAACTGTTTCCTGGGCTCACATCAAAGGAAAATCTCTTAGCTCTGCCTACAGGGCATAGCCTTAAAATCTGCTGCTCAGGACTTAGCTTGGTCTTCTTACCTTATGTCCTGTTCCCTCTGAATTGAGCTCCCTGTTATTTCTGACGTTGTCATCACAGCCCTTTTTTCCATTCTCCTGCTCTCCGCTGCAGATCTTGTTTGGCTTGGTAGCAGGAAAGCTCTTCTGAATGGGAGGCAAGGGCTTGGAGGGAAGGAGCATAGAGGGATTTGCCATGGGAAACCTCTTGGCAAGAGGATAGCCAGTCCGGCCTGCAAAGTGGAGACACAAAATATAACATCAAATAATGCAAACTGAAAGCATCTAAAGCTCCATGTTGCATGGGACACATTTCCTGGAAACTTCTAAATAGCTGCACAGGGAAACATGCTCCTGCCAGCAGCCCCTTCAGGCAGGCCAGGGTCACACCCTGACCCACTTGCACAGAGCTCCCAGGGGAGCAGCCTGGCCTCTGGGCTGCCCTGGGACAGCAGGAGCCCAGAGCCCTGTGCTTTCCAGCAATGGCTCAGCTGCACATGCAGCCTCCTGCTCCTCTCCCTGCCCCACAGCTGAGCAGCCCTACAGCTCCACAGGGCACTGGGAGCAGCACAGCTCATGGCAGGGGCACCTGCAGGGCAGAACTGTTCCCTGGCAATGGGCACAGGCTCTCCAGGCTGGCACAAGACCCTTCCTCCTGCCAGAGAGCGGCCCAGGTCCCACCTTACCTCTGTGTGAGGCTGAGCCCTGCTCACAAGAAACAGGTGAGTTTGATGACCTTCCTCCTTTATCATACCATATGCATGTCCAATGGTTGAAACTGTAGAGGGACTTTTGGATTCTTGAGAAAATTTCTATGTTTTTATTTTTCATGGATCTAGCATGTGTTTAAATCCTCTCAACACTCTTGAGTTATCATGTCTGAAGGAAACGGTGGAAAGCTTCAATGATAAGAGGGAGGAAAGATTTCTTCTTGATCATGGCCTTTTGTGAATACCCAGTAACGAGCCACACAGCTGTGACTGCTATTTCTGCAAAGCTCAAAGAGCTCTCAGCAAGCAGGCAGGCCTTGCTGGTGGTTTTATAGCACCATAATATCATCCTCAGTGTTGGACCAAATCACCAAGCAGAGGAAGAACAGGAAATTTATCTCTAGTGAGACCCAACATTGATGGCCAAGAAAGAAACAGGACTTGCATCTTGTGACCATGTCCAATTTGTGGTCATCTGTGGCCACAGTCCCTGACTCGGGTGGCAGTATGAGTGATTTGGCTACTGTCAAAAAGGAGAAAGCAGAGTAAACTAATGACAGAATGTTGTGATGCCATGGGCATCCTTGCAGGATCACCTGTAGCTGTCAGCCACCAACTCTGACATAGGGACAGCACTGACCACCATGGACCAATTTTCCCTGAACACTGGTGGGATTTTTCTCCATTTGGCTCAGGCCTTTCAGCTCCTTTCTCTCCTCACCTTTTCCTTCTGTGGCCTTTCCTTTTCTGGTAGAATCCATGTTTGAACCCGTGCTTCTGTCTCGCAGAAGTATCTGGGTTTGAATTTGGGAACTCTCTGGGATAAGACAGCGACAGGAGCTGGTCCCCAGCCCTAGAACAAGGTGACTCCGATCACCAGCAGTGGGCACAGACAGCAGAGCCAGACGCGTCTCCTGCCGCTGTGTCCGTGTCACCCACAACCTTCCCAGCCCCAGCGCGGGGCTGCCCCTTTGTGACGCGCTCGCCCGTGGTTCTCTCGTTTCCATGGCCACAGAACCCCCGCCCCAGCTCCATCCCTTTCCCTTCCCTTCCCAATGGCAGCCAGCCCTGGGCCCGGCCCTGCCAGGCCTGAGGGTTTGACACTGTCTAGGAAGCTGATGCTTTCCAAAGCTGCTTTTCAAGGCCTTCATTTCTGTAATTCCCACTCAGTTCTGGGTTGCAGCTTGTTGGCTGGGGATTTTGTTTATTTCTCTTCACAACAAATAAAGTGCTGTGACTCAACCAGGCGTTGGAAGTAAAAGAAGCTTTGCACACCCCAGTAAACAACCCTGAATTCAGTTGGCTGATATCATTAGGGAAAAAACTGACCATCCAAACATTCCACCTTTGCTCTGCTTCATTGCTTCAGGGGTTTATTCCCTGCTTTCTTTATTGCACAGACACTGAAACCCAACATAAACAGGATTTGCCTCAAAATATTTCTGATCTTGGCGCTTCTGACAATTCAAAAGTTTCTTAATGGAAATAGCATGGGGCTGGTTCTTCTGAAATACTCTGCAACAGAGCGGTTAAAACTAATCATGCTTGATTTGGCAGAACTGAGCATGAGCCAAGGCACCAGTGGGTCTGATCCCTTTTCCCGCATCAGCAAAATTATTTCTTCAAGTCTCATCTTTCCTATCTCTTCAAAGAAGCTTTTCACTCTTCATTCAATGCCCCCAGAATTTAGTGGGCCAATATGATCAGTGTATCTGTAGGGTGGAAATTGGCCGTGCAAAGGTTCTCCTTCATTGTGGCAGGGGTTTATTCCTGCTTTTTTTCTGCAGACACACCCAAACCCAACACTACAACACCAGCCTCAAAACGATTCTCATTTTGACTGTCCCTGAAAATTCAGAACCATCCTCAGAGAGTTCCCTGTTCCCAGGGACAAGCTTCAAGGCTGGGCTCTCACTGGCACGGAATGAAGAAGAGCTGCTGCACTTGCCAGTGGCTCGGGGACTCACGATCAGTGCTTTGAATGCAGCTTTTGTGCACACTCTGCCTCCCTGAGCCGAGCAGCATTCCTGGGCATGGACACCCCTGCTGCAGCCAACATCCTCTCAGCACAGCTGCAGGAATGAGATTGCAGCAAGTCCTGCCTGAAGGAGTCTCCAGTCTGCTGCAGCCCTTCACCTGCAGTGGAATCATCTTGTGCTGCCATGGGGGAGCAAAGCGGGTGAGGGGCTCTTTGCAGATGCGGGTGTCCTCAATGTGCTGCTGCTGCTGCTGCTGCTCCCTGGGCCTGATTCAGCTGCTGGTGCCTTTCCCCACAGCTGTACTAGGAGCCTGCGTGGAAAAATGACACTGCCAGTGCAAGTGACAGCCACCCATCCCTGCCATGACCCTGCCCACAGGGCGTCCTGCCTACCAAACTGCTCCAGTCAGGTGATGTTAGACAACATAAAAACACATTCAAACAATGCATTTTCCACATTCTGTTAAAATCATGGCCACATGTTTGGGGCAGACTGCTGTCGGCAGAATGGGGGCAGCCCATTTTGAAGCTCTTTTGAAGAGCCTCTGGCAGAGCTCCTCGCTCCGGTGGTGCCGGTGCTGGAGCAGCACCGTGTTTTGGCTCCGCCTGGCGCGGGCCTGGCCCGGCCCCGGCCCCGAACGAGTCCCCTCCCGCGGCTCCGCCCGCAGCCGCCCCGCAGCCGCCCGGCTCCCGGCCCGCGGCCGGCGGCTTCCCCGGTGCGAGCCCCGCCGCCCGTCAGCTCGGCCGCCGGCCCCGAGCCGCCGGAGCCCGGGGAGGCTCGGGAAGCAGCAGCGCCCGGGGCGGGCGGGTGCCCCGGGCAGAATGGCGAGGGCGCCGTGCCGTCTGCACGGGCGGAGAAGCCTCCCCTGGAACAGCTCTAGCGGGAGGGCCCGCTGCTGGGGAGCGGCGGCTGCGGCAGCGTTTACGCCGGGACCCGGCTCGCCGACGGCGCCCCGGTAAGAGACGGGGCCGGCTGGGAGCGGGGAGCGGGACGGCGGGCGGCGAGCTGAGCCCGGCGCTGGCCTTGGCTTGCAGGTGGCCATCGGGCGAGTGGCCCGGGATCGCATCTGGGAGTGGGCGCGGCTGGTGAGTGAGCGGGGCCAGCGGGAGCAGCCGGCGGGGCGTGCCCGGCGGGGCGAAGTCCAGGCCCGGCAGGGTGGGTGGCAGCCGGGACGCTGCGAGGGGAGCGAGCGTGGAGGGAGCGTGGAGGGAGCGTGGAGGGAGCGTGGAGGGAGCGGGGACCGCGCAGCGTCCCGGGCCGGGCAGTGGCGAGCTGCGGCGGGGCCGGGCAGGGGGTGCCGAAGGCGCGGCGCAGCATCGGCCCCGCTGACGGCATCGCGGTCCCCCCGCAGCACGACGGCGCCCTTGTGCCCCTGGAGCTGGTGCTCAAGTGGATGGTGTCGTGCCCTGGCTTGGGCGGCGTCGTGCGGCTCCTGGACTGGTTCGAGCTGCCCGACGGCTTCGCGCTGGTCATGGAGCGTCCGGAGCGCTGCCGGGACCTGTGGCACTT
The DNA here is from genome assembly GCF_029582105.1 of Oenanthe melanoleuca. NCBI lineage: Eukaryota > Metazoa > Chordata > Aves > Passeriformes > Muscicapidae > Oenanthe > Oenanthe melanoleuca. The sequence continues at coordinate 8,642,268 of NW_026612650.1, forward strand.
GCTGGAGGCGGGCGGGTCCCTGCCAGAGCCCGTGGCGCGGGGGCTGTTCCGCCAGGTGCTGCAGGCCGTGCGGCACTGCACCAGCCGCGGCGTCCTGCACCGCGACATCAAGACCGAGAACATCCTCGTCGACCTGGCCACCGGCGAGGCCAAGCTCATCTACTTCGGCTGCGGCACCATCCTCCAGGACACCTTCTACACCTGGATGGCAGGTGAGCCCAAAGCCAGGGCCCAGCCGTGCAGCAGAGGTTCTCTCTTTTGCTGGCACAGGGGGAAGACAGAAGTAGGGGGAATCCTTCTTCAGCCGGCTGCAGCCAGGCTGCTTTTCGGCGGGGGCAGGGGCCGGCTGTTGTGGAGCTGGCTGGGAGGGAGGGAGCAGCATCGGCCTGATGAGCTGCATCTGTGTCCCATAGGAACGCAAGAGTACTGCCTGCCGGAGTGGATCCTCTTTGGCTGCTTCCACGCCCAGCCAGCCACTATCTGGTCCCTGGGCATCCTGCTCTATCACCTGGTGTGTGGGCACCTTCCTTTCAGAACCAGAAGGGACATCGTCCAGGGCCAGCTCTTCTTCCTGCCCCGGGTGTCTCAAGGCAGATGTGGCTTCAAGGCACGGGATCAAGAACGGGTTTGGGCGTGGGCAGCTGGCACATCAGTGTCCTGCTCTTCCAGCTTGGGAGGAGGTCGATCTCCTGTGCTTAGCTGGAGGAGGCGGCACGTGTGCCTCTGTGCTGCTCATCTCCGAAAGGGAAGATGGATGGATGGGAAGCTTTGTGTGCAGCTCCGAGCACTCCTACTGTGGCGTGGGCACCGTGGAATCTGGGAGAGCATGGCCAGGAGCTGACCAGCAGTTACTGGTTTCTCTCTGCAGATTACCAGCACCTCATCAGGTGGTGTTTATCCATGGACCCTGCAGACAGGCCATGCCTGGAAGACCTTGTAGAACATTCTTGGCTGCAGAAGCCCCACCTGGCCCAGGAGACAGCCGAGATCCATCCCTCTGCACAGCAGGATCCAAGAGCTCAACAAGTACCAGCTGCTCATGTCTCGTGGCGCTCAAAGAAATCCCCAGAGCGTTTCCCTGCGGCCGCGGCACGGAGCAGAGAGCGCGGCCCAGGAGATGCTTCCGCGGGTTCCCGCGAGTTGTGGAGGGAGCGGCTCAGGGCTCCCCGTAATGTTGGAGGAGTCTTGGCACAGTGCGGTGAAGTTTCCCCGTAGTGGAAAAGGGGAAACATCCCCCTGCAGCTCAATGGCATCGTGGTGTCCCTGCAAGCCGAGGCACAGCTGGCGTGTTCTTGAGGAGCGCAATGCGGAGCCGGAGAGCCATTCTCAAGCTGGTCGCTGGTGGGGCAAAGCCGATGGGCTTTGGTTGCGGCCCCTTCCTGGAGGACCCTCTCTGCACCCCGATGAAATCAAGATGAGTCCCCAGCCGGTGCAGGGGCGGGGGGATGCTCGTGCTTCCAGGCACGGCAGGGCTCGGCCCGGCCACGCGCCGCAGGTTCCCCGCTCGGCAGCAATGGGGAATATTGATCTTTCTGCCGCCCACCCGGCTGCTTTTTGGTGGGACAGGTGACAGGTGTTGTGGAAGCTGAGCTGGCTCCTGTCCTCGCTGAGAACTTCTGCCAGCATGCCTGCCATGGGCTGGGGTGGGGGCAGCCAGCCTGACCAAAGCATCCATTCATGTGGATGGGGAGCGGCAAGAGGGGGACGGGTTCTGAAGCCGTGCCCCAGCTGCACTGCTTTGCAGGCCCTTGAGGAAGGGATGGGCTTACGGGTGGGAAAGGTGGGGTTTTTCCCACTCTTGGAGAGGTTTCATTCTCGACTGGAGTGGTCAGACCCTCCCCAGGCCCATGAAACGGTGATAACCTTTGGTGCTTTTTCTTGTTTGCAAGTCTTGTTTGGAACTGACTTTCATGCAATTGTTCTTTGTTTTTTCCAGGAAGATTGCACCCGGTGCCTGGACCGGGTGGGGAAGCGCTGGCACTGTCCGTGGAGCCCATCCAGTGCCGGCACTACCCCGGGGGGCCACGGTGTTCGGGGACATCCCCTTCAGGAAGGACGAGGGCCTCGTGTGGGATCAGCTCCTCTCCTGGCAGCAGGTCTGCAGAGGTGGGTACCTGGCTCCACAGCACAGGTGGCAGAAGGGCTCGGGGCAGAGGGCAGCAGGCACACGAGAATCTCGCTCTTGCAGCTGCTGGGGAGGTTGCTGTGCCGTGCTTAAGCAGAAGAGGTGGAGCGTGGCCTGCCATGCTGCTGTCCTCTAAAAATGAGAGCATGGCTTGGGAGGTTTGGGCTCTGAGCACAGCCAGCAGCCTGCTGCCCTCGCACAGGCCGTGGTGGGACACGGGGGACAGGAGCCTGCTGCGACTGACCGTGGCTTTCTGGTTTCTCTCCCCAGGCTACCAGCACCTCATGCCATGGAAACGGCACCGCTCGGCTGCCAGTCTGGGAGGGCTGGAGGGCGGCGGGTGTTCACTTGCTGTCAAAAATAAATATTTTTCTTGTCATTATCATCATCATCATCGGAGCATTTCTTTCATCCTTTTCCAAGCTTTTGGCCTCCCTTTCACAGATACCTTTTTTTGTCCTTCCTCAGCCACTTGGTGGCATTTGGGATGGTGGGAGGTAAGCAACGTGAAAAATTCAGCAGCGGCTCCTGTTGCCAACTGCAGCAGCCCCTTCAAGGACCCTGAGCTTCCAGCAAGGTCTGTGTGTGCCTTGCAAAAGGGAGTGGCTTGCAGGGATGGAGCTGTCAACCCACTGCAAAAGCTGGGAGGAAATCAGAAGCAGCAAAATGCCATTTTGGCTCAAAGGCTGCTCAGATTCTTCATATTTTCCTCTACTCCAAGATAGGCAGGCAGGGCTGGACTCCAGCAAGGTTCAAGTTCTAGGTGCTCTATGGCATTACAGGGATCAAGTAAACTCTTGTATGCAGTGATTCCTACTGAAGGAAGAAAGGAGATGTCGCGAGATGGAACATCCTTCTTTTTCTCCTTTGTATCCCCAGGAAACCTTCGGACAGAGAAATGCTTTATGTGACCCTTCCCAGCCAGCCCTTCACTCACTCCCGGGTCTCCTGTGCTCCGCAGGCTTCACTGGCTCACTAAACTCAGAGGAGCTCTGGTAGGATAAAATGCTGCCTGTCGTGGGGCTCTTTGATCCCTGTCTCATCTTGCTTCCATTTGTCCCACTCCTCCACCCATCTAAGAGGCCAGAGGGTCCCCCACACTCCAGGGTACTGCACCAGATCGGGGACGCGTTCCCTGCTCCTGTCCTTGGTGGCCTTGGGGAGGCTCCAGTGCCCTCCCTGTGTGCGGGACAGCTGCTGCAGCACGGCTGCGCCTGTGTGCCAGCAGCGCCCGAGGAGCAGCTGCACAAGTGCAGAGCCTGAAGCACAATCCCCAGTGCACACAAATGAGAGCTGGGATTTTAGGGGCTGGCAGCAGAAGCTAAATCCATCTGCTCGCTGCCCTTCCTAGCCATGGCCACGCTGATGCAGTCAGAAGAATTGCCCCTACCCAGGAAGCTCTCAGGTAGAATACAGGAGCAAAAGCCACGTGTTTCTGAAGTGCTAGCTGCCACTTCCTCAGGTGTTCCTGTAACAGAGTATGTGTAAGACTTTGCTAATCAAACCTTGCTAAATTAGGGAACAGAGCCAAAAGACCACTGAAACTTGCTTAAGCTAGCAGAAGGATTATGTCTCAAATAACCACAACCATCCTGTATGTGCCCAGTTTGTGGATGCTTGCAAAAAAAAAAAGATAGGGAAGAGTCAACCAATGGCTAAGAGAAGAAGACTACAGCCTTCCTCCCCACGACCACCAGGAGCCAAGAAAAGACCCTCAGCAACTGGTTGCGCAGACGCAGAAAGAATGTGAGAAGATGCTGAAAGGCATGTACGGAAGAAGAAGAAAATAAAAGATGGACTGAAATGGAGTGGGGTGCGTGCCGTTGGTGGAGCAGAGACTCCCCGGATGCCCAGCGCTGATTTGCTTGCTGCCGATTGCTCAATAAATTTTCTATTCCATCTATTGGAGTTGATTAATTTATTACAAATAAATTTATAACATTCCCTCCAATTACTAAAGGATTTTGACTATTTTTACCATTTCAAAAATTTCTGTGTGTCCCTGTGAGCGAATAAGTACCACAAACCCTTGAGGTACTGCCAAGGCAGAACTTGTTCATTTCTGTTTTCCTGATGATTTTATCATCTCATCCAGACTCTGAAAGCAAACCGATGCTGTAGACCAAATACTTGCCTTGGAATCACAGGCACGTTCCGTGCCCTGGCTGTTTTTATCTGCTGCTCCACGGCCTTCGGCTGAGCGCGGGGAGGCCGGGCCTGGGCCCCTCAGGATGGCGCCGGGAGCGCCCGGGGCAGCGGGCAGGGCCGGCTCTGAGGGGCAGCACAGGCTGCATTTCCCCCGAACGAGCGGCCAGCGGTGGGGAAAGGCGCGGCGAGAGGGGCAGGCACAAAGGCTCGGCTCTCTGGGAAGCGGCGGCCAGTCGCCAATTGCCGCTCCCGCAGCCGCTGTCGGGGCCGTGTCTCCTGCAGCCGCTGGCGCTGCACCTGCAGGGCCGCGTCCGGCTCTGCTGGGCTCCCTGCACGGCCGGCAAGGACAGGGACACACTGCAGCTGGAGCCCAGCAGGGACACCCAGGGGCTGCCAGGGCTGGAGCAGCTCTCCTGCAAGGGAAGCCTGGCACAGCCGGGCTTCTTCAGCCTGAAAAAGAGACTTAGGCTTAGGCTTGACCCCACTGCGGTCTTCCAGTACCTGACAGCAATCTACAAGAAAGCTGGAGAGGGACTTTGTACAAGGGCAGGCAGAGAGAGCACATGGGAGAATGGATCCAAAGTGAAAGAGAGTAGCTTTAGATGAGAGATTCAGAAAAGAGACTTTCTGGGAACACACTGCCCAGCAGAGCTGTGCATGCCCCATCCCTGACAGTGTACGAGGCCAGGCTGGATGGGGCTCAGGACAAATTGGTCTGGTACAAGGGGTCCCCAGGCACAGCACGGGGGTTGCAGCGATGTGATCTTCCAGGTCCCTTCCAAGCCAAAGCATGCCATGAGTCCGTGATGCTGGGATACCTCCCCTCCTCATCCTCTGGCAGAAAAAGAAACTTGGCACCAAGTTCCACAATGCAGACCATGTCTTTTGGCAGCCTGCAACTGTCTCAAAAGAGAATGAAAAGAGATGACAATACTGACACAATTTCTGCTTTCTACTTGAAATTTCAGTGCTCCGCTCCTGTCCACACCAGCAAAACTGTCGGAAGAGGCAATTCTTCCCCACCAAATGCCTCATCTCACCCAAACAAAAAGCCACAAGCCAACATTCTTCTTTATTCCTTCATTGCTTTATTTAGTTCTTTCTCTAATAGGAAGTCGCTTCATTGTTTATTTCTTTCTTTGTTCGTTTCGTTCCGCGGGGCGCGTGGCGGCTCCTCCGTTGGGTTCACAGAGGCCACGGAAGAACGGCCGCGCGCTCCGGCGGCTCCACAGCAGCAGCGGGAGGCAGGGAGGGAGGGAGGGGGAATCCTTCTTCAGCCAGGTCAGACAAGCTGCTTTTGGGCGGGGCAGGGGCCCACAGAAGGAGAGATGGCCGATGGATGGGAAGGGCTGGGCAGGGCTGGCAGGGCCAGAGGCACCCAGGCCTTTGTGCCCTGGGCTGGGCAGCGTCTCTGGAAGGAACTTGCAGGGGCTGCACTTTGCTGCTGCCTTGGCCCTCCCTGAGCAGGCTGGCAGGGCTGCAGGGTGATGACATTTGTCCTTGCTGCACCTCCTATTGGGATGTATGGTTAAGATAGGGAACCCCTCTCCCCTCAGAGATCCGCTGCTCCGGATCTGAGCTCACAGCCGGACGTGAGCTAGGGGAAATGACCACTACTATCTAGGCTATAAAGACCCTTGCAACCCCTCAATAAACGCCATTTGCTGTCCACCACATTGGTGTCCTGGAGCTAATGGACCGAGTGACCCTAGGATAGGGCCACCGTGCTGGACCTGGACCAGGCCGCCAGGCAACAAATTGGTGCCAAAACCCGGGAAAACATTGGGAACCGATCGCCCGGATTTTGGGGTTCGCCTGACCAGGACCCGGCGACTGCACTGCTGGCGAGTGCAGTGAGGGTGACGTCCCCTGGACCAGCGAGGAGCATGGAAGCTGTCGCGAAGGTCGTAAGTGAGATCCACGCTCAGTGGAATATTGATTGTAAGCTTAAGAATTTTATTCTCGCAGTGCCGAGGTTGGTTAAGCTGGGGGCTATAGAGAGCCCGGTAGAAATTCTCCATCCGGAGGTATGGGATAAATGCACCACAGCCCTGGCTGAGGACACCATGTCCTCCGGCTCAGGGAAACGCCTTAAATCATGGGGCAAAGTTATCCAGGTTTTGCGGGCTGCCCGGCAGGAGCAGGAGACCTGGAAAGCCGCGCGAACTTGTTTATTCGCCACGCCGCAGTTGGGGATCAGGGCCGCTACTCAAACTGCGGACCCAGCCAACCGCGCGGACGTGCGGTCCCGGGGCCCCCTCCTCACCCTCCCAGTTCGGACTCTCCGCCACCGGAGGCGGGGGAACGCGCGCGGGCATTGTGGCAGGGGGTAACGGAGGAGGCACAGAGTGCTGCTATAATATCAGAGCTCGCAGCAGCAGATAAAAGATCTCCACCGCCATATGAATTTAAAAATGGCGCCGAGCCTCGTGGCGGGGGGAGGGGCGCTGACACGGGGGGCGGGCATGCAGAGGGCTCGCTGAACAGCGCAAGCGCAGACGAGCAGGGAGGAGGGACAGCCCCCGAGCCGGAGTGTAAGACCAATCACAGAGCTCATTTTAAATCAGGACCTTATAGGGCAAGAACCTCCCCCAGCAGGAGGGGGGATCCCAGGGGGAGGGAACGGCCCGGGCCCTGGGGGAAGGGGCGGGGGCGGAGCCCGAGAAAAAGGCTGAGCAGCCCGGAAACATCCAGTCAGTCGACTTCTGGCTCTGACTCTGACTGGAGCTGGGACAGCCGGTCGGAGGGGTGGTCAGAAGAAGAACCTGACATCGGCAGCAACTTTCATAAGAAGGGAGCCGCGAAATATAATACCACTAGCTATAACCCTCCGGCATGGGTTAGGGGGACACCAAACACAAATCAAACCCCCCTTACAAACTGGCGTAAGATAAAAATATCATGCACAGAGTGGACTCCGTCTGCCAAGTTAGTATTCCCGGTCAGAGTGGGCGGTGCTGGCGGAAACCAGAGAACGTATTCCCCAGTAAACCCGAAGGATGTGCAGGCTATCGTGAAAGCGGTTGCTGACAAAGGAATCAATTCTGCCATGGTTTCCACACTTATTGATAGCATTTTTGGAGGCGATGATATGCTCCCCTTTGATATTAAACAGACTTGCAGATTAATCTTTAATGGGGCAGGGATGATCCTTTTTAAACAAGAATGGGAGGACAATTGTGCAAAGCAGCTAGCCCTAGTAACTGGGGAAAACCATCCTTTGCATGGCTCCAGCATACAGAGGCTGATGGGCAGAGATCCAGCTATGATCACCCCACAAGCACAGGCAGAGGGCCTGCGAGCCCATGAAGTCATGACTACCACCCGTGCTGCCCGAGAAGCCATCCGTACTGCCTCTAAAGCAATAGTCAGACCATCGACATGGTTCACTATAAAGCAGAGCGAGAGTAAAAGCTTCACTCAGTTTGTAGATCGTCTCCAGGCAGCATTAGACTGCTCAGCATTGCCCTCAGAAGCAAAGGGGCCCGTGCTAGCAGACTGCCTGCGCCAGCAGTGCAATTCAGCCACCAGAGACATTCTAAAATCACTGCCACCTGGGTCTAATATCGCAACCATGATCAGACATGTAGCAAAGAAAGAACACCTAGCTCCCATCCAAGCAGCAGTTCGCACTGCAATAACCAGTGTGATGGCATGCTTCAAGTGTGGCCAGGCAGGTCATGTGGCAGTAAACTGTCCCCAGTCAGGACACCCACCAGCAGCTGCTTCACCACGCCAGGGGAAAATCAGAGGACCATGCTGGGCTTGTGGAAAGAAGGGGCATCTTGCTAAGGAATGCAGATCCAAGCCTCAGGGAAACGGGAAGGGGAGGGGGCAGCTGCGCCGCACTCAGCCCTCTCCCTCCTGGAACACGAAGTGGCCCAGCTACAGCAACCCTCAATGGGGCTCGGGGCTTCCACGCTCATTATCCCCTCAAGAAATGACCAACTTTGTCGCCCAACAAACAGCTCAGCCAAACCCACCTGCACCTCAGGAATACCAAGAACAGCACCCTGGGGACGAGGCCATAAAAGCATACGAGCGAGACCCATGGGTGGTCTTTGCAGTAAAGGTGGGTAGGCACCCACTGATCGTGTGGGCAGAGTGTCGTCTCCACAACAGCTCTAACGGCACGGCCATCTGCCTCCCCTTTTGGGTGGACACTGGATCAGACGTCACCGTCATTCCAGATATACACTGGCCTCTACCATGGAAGCTAAAAGAAGCCCCCATGGTGAGTAGAGTTAGAGGGCAATCCCGAGCCCACAAAAGCACCCAGCCAATAGCAATAACACTCTGCACCGAGAGAAGACCAGAAAGGACTATCACCCTCACGGTATACGTCATGTCGGATTGCCCACCCTTGTTGGGGAGAAATGCCTTAGCCCTGCTGGACGTCAAGATGACAAATTTATTCTATGGGCCACTGTCGTGTACCCGTCACTGCCCGTCAAACTAACTTGGAAATCAATCGATCCGGTGTATATCGAACAGTGGCCCTTATCCAAGCCTCGAATGACTGCTCTCCTTGAGCTAGTTGGCCGTAAACCGCACAAGAATCATATAGAACCCTCCACGAGCCCATAGAACACCCCGATCTTCGTAATACCTAAACGGTCTGGTGAAGGCTTTAGTCTCCTGCATAACCTGCAGGAAGTGAACAAGAAAATCCAGCCAATAGGCCCGGTACAAACCTTGCTGCCCACAAACTCGATGATACCAAGAGGACAGCCCTGTGCAGTGCTCGACATCAAAGACTGCTTCTTTTCTATTTCCCTGCACGAGGATGACAAGGAGCGGTTCTCTTTTTCCATCATCTTTCCGAACAGCCAGCGGCCTAACCTACGCTTTCATTAGAAAATGCTGCCCCAAGGAATGATCAACTCCCCTACCATCTGCCAGATCACCGTAGACTGAGCGCTGGCACCAGTCCGGCAAAGCAACCCGACAGTGACCATCATGCAGTACATGGATGACATCCTGATCGCCGCACCATTAACAAGCCAAGTGAAGCATCTGATATCAACCATCTCCAAGACCTTAAAGACAAATGGCTTCCAAATAGCGACTGCAAAAATAAAAAAGGAACCCTGCGTAACCTTCCTAGGGGTGGGAATCACAAGCTCCTACGTAACCCCTCCTCAGATAAAAATGTGCCGAAATATCAAGACGCTCCATAATGTGCAGCAACTAGTAGGGTCCTTACAGTGGCTCCGCAACATCGTCCTAATTCCTCCTGAGGTCATAGACCCCCTAAACGACCTCTTAAAAAAAAAAAAACCATGGGAGAAGAAAACCCTGACACCAGAAGCGATAAGCTCGCTCAACTTTATCGAACACCAAGTATCAGCAAGCACACTCACCAGATGGGACTCCAGTATGCCGGTCGATCTGTATGCCCACTTTACAAAAAAAGGGGGAGTGGGAGCCTTAGCCCAAGGACCCCCCGACAAAGCCCAACCGATACTGTGGGTGGTATTGGGGAAACCGTCGCGTGCCTTTTCCCCGGGAGTCAAATGTCTCGGCAGCCTCATCATAAAGGGCAGAAAGCTCGCCCTAAGACACCTGGGCATCGAACCTGCCAAAATTTACTTGCCCTTCCTCAAACAACTCTCTGCACAGTCAACAACAGTATCTGAATACCTAGCTGTGGCCCTTGCAGGCTTTGGAGGAGAGATTCGCTACGCTGCAAAACCCCCTTGGACTCAGCTGCTCGCGGTCGTCGACATCGACCTCCCACCAAAAATAATCGACCGACCACTGGTAGGACCGACCGTCTTCACAGACGCATCGTCGCTGACCTCCACCGCAGCGGCAGTATGGCAGTTAGGAGAACAATGGCAATGTGTCAAGACAACCGACCTCACGCTTTCAGTACAGCAACTCGAAGCGGCTGCCGTAGTGCTAGCGTGTGGACTGTTCCCAGAAGAACACCTCAACATTGTGACTGACTCCATATTTGTGGCCAAGCTCTGCCTAGCCATGTCCAAACCAGGTGTATCGGTGTCCCCAGTGGCAATGATGCTAGAAAGAGCACTCTATTCATGGAAAGGCACCATATCAGTCATCCACGTCAACAGCCACAACCCGACCAAAGGGTTCTACCAGTTTGGCAATGACAAGGCTGACGCAGCCGCAAAAGGCGTATGGACGCTGAAAGAAGCTCATCAGTTGCATAAATCCCTTCAAATTGGAGCAAAAGCACTTGCAAAGAAGTGCGGGATTTCTGCTGCAGACGCAAAGCACGTAGTTGCCACGTGCCCTCACTGTCAGAAATCACCACTGTGGTCCAGCGGCGTCAACCCCAGAGGCCTCAAAGCCTCAGAAATATGGCAAACAAACTTTACCCAATGCCAGCTATTAAAACCCCGAGTGTGGCTCGCAGTTATCATGGATACGTACAGCGGTATAATCGTGGCCACACAGCATTCCAAGACAGATTCCAAAGCCACCATCCAACATTGGCTGACAGCCATGGCATGGCTTGGAGTCCCAAAACAGATCAAGACAGACAATGGCACGAATTTCACCTCAAAGACAGTCCAAGCATTCGTCTCGAAATAGAACATCGCCTTGGTACATGGCATCCCGTACAACAGCACCGGACAAGCCATCGTCGAAAGGGCAAATCAGACTCTGAAAACTAAACTGAAAGTACTAGCAAAGGCAGAAAGCTTCACCAATGCCATTCCCTCAAGCGACCAGGCGCGGTTACTAGCAACTGCGCTGCTAGCGTTGAATCAATTCCCTAGGGGAGATGAGACAAACAGTCCAGCTCAGAGACACTGGGCCACTCGAGCACTAAAGAAAGGCCCACGAGTTGTAATAAAAAACGAACTAGGGGAGTGGGAACAAGGTTGGAGACTAGTACTCACGGGGTGGGGGTACGCGGCAGTTAAAAAAGATAGGGACATTAAATGGTGTCCACTCAAATCTATCAAACCAGAGCTTCAGTGTGGAAATAATGAGAATTGTGAGACTTTGTTTGCAGGACTGGATCATCGGACGCCCCCGCAACCCGTACACCCCACTACCAAAAAAGAGAGAAGGACCACCGAGCAACCCGGCGTCACCTGAGAAGCTCACACCGTTCAAAGTCAAAGCAACAACGGTATCTCTGTGTTATCCTGTTCCTAGGGTTAGTGGGCGGAGGACAGGCAGACACAAAACATTACCCTCACCAGCCATTCAGGTAGTTTCTACGCCATCTCTCAGGTGAGAGGGTCGTCAAAGAAATAGTTACAGCTAACACTCCAGTTTTTAATTTCAGACTAAAAGACATTTTTCCCTCACATATGGGGTTCCCAAAATTTCAAGAGACAACACTGTTTCAGACTTATTGGTGCCCTGCTTCCAACCCAGGAAAAAGTTACTGTAATTACCCAGGGTATAGATATTGTGGATATTAGGAGTGTGAAACAATTGTAACAGGCAATAGGTGAAAACCACAACAGCCTGATAAGTTCTTGCAAGTTAAGTTTGCTCCCCACAGCTGTCTCGAACCAAAATTTGATATGGATAGGTATATAATCACGCCTCAAGGCATAAAGCAGCACACCTGCACAAACTACACAATGACAATCCTGCAACCAACCCATGATGGTTGGACCACAGGCAAAGTGTGGACAGTGTTTGTTCACGTTTCTCACCGCATCTGGGCAAATATACAAATTATCAGACTCCCACCTTCAATATCCCAATCAGTCGGACCCAATCCGATTCTTGCACTGAGTAGACTCAGAAAGAAAATCACAGCTAACCACAGCTCTAGTCACAAAACACAAATGCACAAATCTACCTCCTCCCTATCCAATCTTTTAACCACAACAACCCTCTCCGATCCATTCCTCAGTGTGTTAAATGCAACCTTTATATCATTAAATCAGTCCAGTCCAAACCTCACAGAATCATGCTGGTTATGCTATGATGCACAACCCCCTTCCTATGAAGGTGTTGCCCTCAATCTCCCACTCATCTTTTCCAAGTCAAACAGTCCACGCCAGTGCAAATGGGACACCCCCCGGAAAAGCATTACTCTGAGCCAAATCATGGGCCAAGGCAAATGCTTTGGCAATGCAACCCTGGCAATGCAAATGGGCAAAGTCTGCCAAAAATTCGTCAGACTAAAAGGGGAAAAGTTCCAGTGGGTAATCCCAGCTGCATCGGGGATGTAGGTCTGTCAACAATCCGGAGTAAGCCAATGTATACTCCTTGACAAATTCAATTATTCTACCAACTTCTGTGTCCAAGTTTTAATTGTCCCCAAAGTTCTGTATCGCCAGGAAGAAAAAGTGTACCGCCTGCTTGAGAAACCGGACCGGCTCCACAAGCGAGAAGTGTTAACAGGCATCACCATCGCAATGCTCCTGGGCTTAGGAGCTACCGGTGCTGCCACAGGTGTCTCGGCCCTGGCAACTCAGCATCAAGGCCTGGCCCAACTGCAGATGACAGTGGACGAGGACTTGCAGAGAATTGAGAAATCCATTTCTGCCCTGGAAAAATCCCTTTCCTCATTCTCAGAAGTCGTCCTCCAAAACAAGCGAGGACTGGACCTTCTGCTCATGCAGCGAGGAGGCCTGTGTGCCGCCTTAAAAGAAGAATGCTGCTTTTATGCAGACCACACCAGAGTCGTTAGAGACTCCATGGCCGAGCTGAGGGAACGACTGAACCTCAAAAAAATGGACAGAAAAGCTAAACAGGGCTGGTTTAAATCGTGGTTCAACCAGTCCCCATGGCTCACCACCCTAATTTCTACCCTAATCGGCCCGGTCACTATAATCCTACTAACACTAATTTTCGAGCCTTGCATATTTAACAAATTGGTGTTATTTGTCAAAAAGCGTTTAGAAACAGTTAACATTATGCTCGTCGAACGTCGACAACTGCTTTAAAGTGTGCCTGTTACTAACACTTTTATAATTTTATACTAACTTTACTAACCCACAAAAATTTTGTAATATCTACACTTTATAATTTCATATAAATTTTACTAATCATGAGAGAGGGGGGAACTGTGGAGAGTTAGGGAAAAGCGTGCGGAAGATATCGGGATGTACGGTTAAGATAGGGAACCCCTCTCCCCTCAGAGATCTGCTGCTCCGGATCTGAGCTCACAGCCGGACGTGAGCTAGGGGAAATGACCACTACTATCTAGGCTATAAAGACCCTTGCAACCCCTCAATAAACGTCATTTGCTGTCCACCACATTGGTGTCCTGGAGCTAATGGACCGAGTGACCCTGGGATAGGGCCACCGTGCTGGACCTGGACCAGGCCGCCAGGCAACACCCTCCTATCCCACTGCCCCAGGAACAGCTGCAAGCCACCCGTGAGGGACAGGCCCTGCTGGGCCAGGCCTGGGCTCAGCCCTTGGCCTTTCTGCTGCCTCCAAGCAGCCCAGGCCTTGCTCAGCATTGCAGTTCCTGCTCTCAGCCTTTGGCTCCTGCAATTCTGGCCTCAAGGATCTGCTCTCACCAGTCCTTGGGGAGCCTTTGGCAGTCTCTGTCCTCAGTGGGGCCAGTGATGCTCCAAGGGACTTGGAGTTTTACTTCTGACTCCTTGAGCATGTTCTTCAACCTTGTCTCAGTGCCTCAGAGTCCTGGACTCAGCCGCAAATCTCCCCAAAGTGGAGGTCATTAAAATACAGAAAGATTACAGGAACTCTTTGTCTTCCTTCGTCTTCAAGTCTCCAGGGCTTGTGCAACTGATTTGAGTCAGTTTGGAGTTCTGTCAAGGAAGGAGATTTCAAAATGCACCTCATGATTTTTTTCTTTTTTAATCAAGGGCATAATATTTTCATTTTTCAGTTCAGGCTAGAGGGGACTTAAGCATTTCTTAAGTTATTTCGATGCTGAATGTCTCCTTAGGAGGTTTGGGCACAGACCAAGAATGAGCTTCTTGCAGCTGAGCCTATTTGGAAAAACTGCTCCTCAACCCCAAACTCACTGTGTCTGAAATTGGCCACGTAGGACAGAAATCCCAAAATCTTTAAACAAAATTATGCATTTTTCTTTGTAAATAAAATGTATAAAAATAATTTATAATTAAAAGTGATAATAATAGTTAAAAGTATAATAATAGTTTTCTTTTTTAATATTATATTATTCTAGATTTTATTATCTTATACTTATTAAAAAATCAATACATTTTTAGCAACCAAAAAAATTTTGGTTCATTGGTTCTAAGTAACACAATTCCCTTCATTAGTTAATTGACTATTATTGCCTATTCATTTGTTTATTAGTCCTTTTTATAGTCCTTTAGTATTTTTTAAAATAATTTTCTCAGGCAGGGTAAATGGGGCCACTTTGGGGTCACTGGAGACATTTCTGGGGCAGTTTTGGGCCTGTGGAGGGAATTTAGAAAGAACTTGAGGGTCTGGAGGACACTTGGGGGAGCTGGGTGAGCACTCAGAGGGACACTAAGGACCAATGACGAAAACGTCAGGCACCGTGGGGAGCTTTTAGGGGTCCAGGGAGGCACCTGGAGGTCAGGGTGGGCATCAGCCCCCCCACACACTCCCAGCAGTGCTGCCTCCTTTTGGACAAAACCAAATACTGCAGCCCCCTCCCCTGAGGCGTGCTGCACCCTTGTGGACACAGCCCGGTGCTGCAACCCCCACCTGATCAGTACTGCCTCCTTGTGGAGAAAGTCTGGTACAGCGCCACCACCCCCCCCCCTTAGCAGTGCTTCCCCCTTGTGGACCCTGCATGGTACTGCAGCCACCCCTTCCTGAGGAGTAATGCCCTCTTGTGGACATGGACCAGTACTGCAGACTCCCCCTAGCTCAGTGCTGTCCCCTTGTGGACAAAACCTGGCAATGCAGAACCCCTCTTCCCTAGCAGTGGTGCCCAATTTTGGACACAGACTGTAACTGCAGTCTTCCCCCCCGAGCAGTTCTGTCCCCTTGTGGACACTGCATGGTACTGCAGCCCCCTCCCCAAGCCGTGTTACCCCCTTGTAGGCACAGCATGGTACTGCAGCCCCCTGCTTCTCAACACAGCTGCCCCCTTGTGGACACAACATGGAACTACAGCCCACCCCCCTTCCCCAAGCAGTGCTTCCCCATTGTGGACACAGACTGGTACTGCAGCCCCCATCTTCCTAGCAGTGATGCCCTCTTGTGGACATATACCGGTACTGCAGCCGCCCCCTACTCCTAGCAGTGCTACTCCCTTGTGGACAAAGCCTCTTACTGCAGCCTCCCCCTAGGTCAGTGCTCGTCAGTGCTTCCCCCATGTGGACATAACCCGGTACTTCAGCACCTCCCCTCCCCGAAGTAGTAGTGCCCAAATTTGGGCACAGATTGGTACCGCACCTTCCCCCCAAGCAGTGCTGCCACCCTGTGGGCACAGCATGGCACTGCAGCCACCCTCTCTGAGCACTGCTGCATTCTTGGGCACACAGCATGGTAATGCAGCCCCACCACCCGAACAGTGCTGCCCCCTTCTGGACAAAACCAAGTACTTCAGCCTGCCTCCTGAGCAGTGCTGCCCCTGTGGGCACAGTTTGGTGCTGCAACCCCCCCATTCCGAGCAGTGCTGCCCTCTTGTGGACACAACCTGGTAGTGCAGCCCCCTCGAGCAGTTCTGACCTCTTGTAGACAAATATTCCAGCATCGCCCCCCCCCCCCTCCTACTTCCCCCATGAGGAGTGCTACCCTCTTTTGGACACAGCATGGGACTGCAGTCCCCTCCTTTTCTGAGTAGTGCTACCCCATTCTGGATACAACCCAGTGCTGCAGCCCCCCCTTTCGATCAGTGCTGTTCTCTTGTAGACACAACATAGTCCTGTAGCCCACCCCCGAGCAGTGCTGCCCTATTGTGAACACAATCCGATACTGTAGCCACTCCCTCCTTCAGCAGAGCTGCTCCCTTGTGGACACAGCCCAGTACTGCAGCCCTCCCCCCACCCCCTGTGCTGAGCAGTCTAACCCCTTTGTGGACAAAACACTGCCCCCTCTCCCCGAAATTGCTGCCCCCTTGTGGATAGAGCCCGGTACTGCAGCCCACCCTTTCAAACAGTGTTGCACTGTTGTGGACAGAAGCCAGTACTGCAGCCTCCCCCCGGGAGCAGTCCTGCCTCCTTGTGACAAAGCATGGTACTGCAGTATCCCCCTTCTGAGCAGTGCTGCCCCTTTGTGGACACAGCATGGTACTGCAGCCCCCATCCACCAAGCAGTACTGCCTTCTTGTGGACACTATCCGGTACTGCAGTCCCACCCTCCGAACAGTGCTGTCCAATTGTGGTCACAGCATGATACTGCAACCCACCCCTCCCCCGAGAAGTGCTGCACCCTTTGTGGACATAACTTGGTACGGCAGTCCCCCTCCCAAGTAGTTCTGATGCTTTGTAGACACAGCATGATACTCCAGCACATCCCCCAACCACTGCCTTGAGGAGTGCTACTGCCTTGTGGACACACCCACGGGGTTTTCTCTCTTGAGGTTTCAGAAGTGCACACTCCTTTTATCCTAAACCCCTGGCCTCACGTTGTCCTCTTCCTTTCCCCATTGCCCGAGGTACTAGGAAGGTACAGCCTTCCCGACCTGCCTGCCCAATATTCCCTCTTAAACCTGGCTTTTCTCCCCACAGTTGAGATTTTCAGGCTTGTGCAGATCTTTGTCTGTTTCAGGTGCCAAGCTGTCTGGTCCTGGTATCAAACCTGCTGCCCAAAGTCAGTAGAAATGTTACGACCCATTTCAAAGACCTTAACACTCATGCCATCACCCATCAAATGATTTGTAAAGACATTAACACACATCTTTCCTCTCACATTGATGTTTCCTATGCTGATGACAGTCTTTTATGTCCAGCCTTCAGCCTGACCTCTCTGCTGTTGTAGTTCCATGGACAGAGGTTATTGTCTCTTCCCCCTTCCATGGGCAGGATGGTGAGCATTGTAATATCACCCCCTAGGACAGGCATATTAATCTTGATATTAATTTCAGGTCTAAACTTCAAAATTTAGGCCATGGTTCTCCATTATCTAGTTAATTTTCTCTGAGAGTCTAATAGGTTTAGATTTTAAAAGCATAGACTTCTCCCCAGTTAAATTCGCCCACTTTTTCAATATTAACCCCAAAGGGCTATCTGTTGGAATACTGCCATTATCACATTCAGAAGAGGATACACACTGTTGGGGAAGGTAAAACAGGAAAGCCGTAGTTACTAAATTACCATGAACAAAATAGGGTAGCCCGCTGAAGCTAATCCACTCTTGTCAAAATAATGGTCTTGGCCAGAGAGCCACTTCAAAGGTCACAAAAGACTTATCAGAGTCCAAGATTAGATCTTAGAGTTCAGAATGTCACACACTATGCTAATATAAGGATTCCTATAGGCTGCATGTAAATGCTATAGAATTTTGTATTAGATTGGTTCTTAGGGATCAAAATATTCATGATGGAAAAGGATTTATTGTATTACAAATGGAAGTTGCTCTCTTTACTTTTTACTCCTCTTTCCTTCTCTTCTCCCACTTCTCCTCTCCCTCTTCCATTACCCCAATACCCTTTTATCCCATTACTCTCTGTCCCTCCCCCTGCTCTTCTCTTCTTCCTCTTTTTCTTTTATGCTCTTTACCTTCTTTACTCTCTCTCTCTCTACCCTCCCTTTTCTCTGTTTCTCTCCCCCCGTTTGTCTTTTTAATCTGTATGTGGCTGAGCCGGGCAGTTCCTAGCAGACTCTCTTATAATAAACTGTAGCTGTAGCTTTTAGCATTTACAGAGCGTTTGAGTCTTGTTCCACTCCGTCCACCCTGATACAAAGAACCCAGGAGTCTCCCGCAACACACCCCATTCAGATACCCAAAAATAAAGAGCAAAAAGCACAAAGAGTCAGGATTAGAATTCACAACCCTCACAGCTGCTGCACAGAAACTAATCAGCTGCACCACCTGGCTTCAGGAAAACAGCCCTACAATTTAAACTTACTCTTTAAGAAGGTGTTCCTTCTTACCCACGGATACAGGGCAAAACAATTCTGCTTAGAACCCTAAGGTTCCCCAAAACAAATTTACAATTTACAAAATTGCAATTTACAAACCATTTTAGCACCTAACCTAGATTCTAAACAAGCAGAATACCCTTTTATTCCATCACTCACGTGCCCCTGTTCCAGGGTTCTTGGCTCTGATACCTCTGGACCTCTGCTGGGCCTTTCCAGGGCTGCCAGCAGGGCTTCAGTCCAGGGGTTTTCCAGATGCCTCACCTGCCCCACCAGAGGTGCCAGTTGGGATGCCTAGAAGAGCTGGAACAGAGGCTAATGGGGCTAATAGAGTTATGGGGAATAGAGTGGGTATTTATTCAGAGGCCTTCAAAGGCTACACCCTGGCAGTAGCAGTGCCACAGTTGTGACCCTGGCCTGGATGGCTCCAAGGTGGAAGCAAGGGAGGCCTTGGTCACATGATCACACATCTTTTTAGATTTCAGTCCATTTGCATACAGGAGTCAACCGTCCAATTAATAGTCTCAAATTGTGAAGTTTCAGCCTCTTTGCTTTCTTGCTGGCCCGCCCTCCTCTTTTCATGTTTTTTATGCTTAGTGCCTGAAGTTTGAAGAAACTCTCCTTGAGTCCCTAGCTGGAATTGAAATATTTTGTCTTTATCATCTAAGCACAATGGAAAAGCACACCCAAGCAGAACAGAAAAACTTAGAACTTTAGGCATCAATGTATTTCCCATAGAATGGAACCACCATTCATATCATGGAACCTGTAGCTTTGACAGGGCTTCTGCCTGCTGAAATACTATAGGGCACAGGATTTCTCCCAGACCAAAAAGGCTACCACCTAGAACCCTGGCTGCTATGGGAGTGCTAAACGCCTCTTCCCAAATGACATCAGGAAACTGGGATGGTGAGATTTGTTTCCCAAGGAAGCAAGCCATGGTTTGTATGCATGGGCCTGCAGCCATGACTGGGCTTCTGCCAGTCCCTATGCTGCAGGATATCTCCCAGCCCAAAGCTGCCACCACTTGTAACCTTGGATGCTACTGGCATGCTAAACACGTCATCCTAAATGACATCTGGAAACTGGGATGTTGAATTTTGCTTCATTTAGGAAAGAGCCAATGTTCATATCCAGGGTGCATAGACCAGGAGTGGGTTTTTGTCGGCTGAAATTCTACACAGCGCAGGATTTTTCCCAGACCAAAGCTGCCACCACCAAGAAGCCTGGGTGTTTTGGAGTACCAAATGCCTCCTCCAAACTGGAATCTGTAAACAAGGATGGTGAAATTTGTTTCTTGTGGAAAAATCCACCGTTCGTATCCAGGATCCATTAACTGACACTGGGCTTCGGCCTGCTAAAATTCCATACAGCACAGGATTTTTCTCAGATCAAAGCTGCCACTGTGTAAATCCCTGGCCACAATTGGAGTGGCAAATGTCTCCTCCAAACTGACATGTGGAAACTGCGATGCTAACATTTGTTTCCTGTGGAAAAGATCCACCGTTTGTATCCAGGGTCCAGTGGCCAAGAGTGGGTTTTTGCCTGCTTAAATTCCATAGGGCACAGGATTTTTCCTAGATCTAAACTGCCACCACCTACAACCTTCCTGCAATTGGAATGTCAAAGGCGGCCTCCTAACTGACATCAGGAAACTTGGATGATGATATTTGTTTCCCATAGAATGGAGCCACCATTCTTAAAATGGAACCTGCAGCAGCAACAGGGCTCCTGCCTGCCATTATTACATACAGCACAGGATTTCTCCCAGACCATATGTGCCACCACATAGAACACTGGCTGCCATTGGAGTGCCAAATGATACCTCCAAACAGACATCTGAAAATTGGGATGATGAGTTTTGTTTCCTGAGGAAAAGAGCCACCGTCTTTATCCAGGGTCCTTTGGCCAGAAGTGGGGTTTTGCCTGCTGAAATCCCATATGGCACAGGATTTTTCCCAGACCAAAGCTGCCACCACCTAGAACCCTGTCCTCCTCTGAACTGGTATCTGGAAACTGGGATGTTGAATTTTGTTTTTTGTGGGAAGGAGCTGACATTTGTATCCAGGGTGCTTTTTTCGGGATTGGGTTTTTGACTGCTAAAATTCCATATGGCAGAAGATTTCTCCCAGAACAAAGCTGCCACCACCTAGAAATCTGGCTGACATTTGAGTGCAAAACACCTCCTCCTAACTGACATCTGGAAAATGGGATGGTGAGATTTGTTTCCTGTGGGAAAGAGCCAGCATTCATATCGAGGGTCCTTTGGTGGGAGTGGGTTTTCACCTGCTGAAGTTCCTTGCGGCATAGGATTTCTCCCAGAACAAAGAAGCCACCTCCCAGGATGGTTGCTGCCTTTGAGGCACCAATGGCCTCTTCTAAACTGATATCCAGAAACTCAGATGGTGAGATTTTTTTTTCCATTGAAATGAGTCACCATTGGTATCCAATGTCTTTAGGCCAGGAGTTGGCTCTTGCCTGCTAAAATTTCATATGACACAGGATTTCTCTCAGTCCTAAGCTGCAACCACCTAGAACCCTAGCTGCTATTGGACTGCCAAACACCTCTTCCTTAATGACATCAAGAATCTGGGATGGTGAGATTTGTTTCTCATGGAAGGAAGCCATGGCTCATATGCATGGGTCGGTAGCCGCAACTGGGCTGCTGCCTACTAGAATTCTATACACTGCAGGATTTCACCCTGGCTACCATTGGAGTGCAAAGCACCTCCTCCTAACTGACGTCTGGAAACTGGGATGATGAGTTTTGTTGCTTGTGCAAAAGAGTCACTGTTATTATCCAGGGGGTTTTGGTCAGAATTGGGGTTTTATTGCAGTACAAGCAGGCCTTGTTACTGGGCAACTGAATTCTCCATTTATGGAGAAGCAGGCTGGTGGGACAGAGAGTCCTTCAGACACAGTGATAGGACACAATTCAGAACCAGACAGGGATTTGGACCTATGGGTTCCTGCCTGGGCTGCGGTGGCTATTGGTCAGAGGGCTAGGCAGCCTGAACTTTGGACAATCACAAGTGTTTGCCAAGGAACAATAACCTCTTTAATGAGGTTATTTAAGGAGCAGTTCTGAGCAATAAAAGGCTTTTTGTCTTACAGTCCCAGAGTGTCTGTGTCTCGGCTCAGCACTGTCAATGTCACAACCGGTGACCCTCGACATGATCAGACATTTAGCCATATCTGCAAAAGCAGGGGGAGACAGAAATCCATCCAGAAAAAGAGGCGGGGGAAAATTCTAGCAATGAGGTAGGGGAGAAACGCCCAGCAAAAGTGGCAGGAAACAGCTGGCCAAGAGCCAAGAGAGACAGGAGAAAATTTTGGCCGTGAGTCAGGAAAAACGGGACAAACATGGGAGGTAGTTTCTCCTGCAAATCAGATATGGGAGCAGTTTCTGGAAGAGTGGGAGATGGATTATGAAGAGGAATCGCTTTTTGATTTATTACTAAGGTCAAAAAGAAAAGGGGTGGAACCGACTGGAGAAATTGCATTAGATATGGACTATGAGTGGATGGGGAAGGGATGTGTTATCGGCATGGGGAGTGCGGATGGGGACGGATTTTTGACAGAGGCCATTGTAATAGAGGGCGAACAGAGTCCCACATTTGCTTTGAAATGGCTTACTGCTCAGCCCACGTGGGTTCCACAATGGCCCCTAACAGAAGAGAAATTAGACGCCCTCAAAACCTTGGTTCAAGAACAATTGTTTCCAGGGCACATAGAACCATCTATAAGTCCTTGGAAGCACTCCAGTATCTATTATCAAAAAGAAATCTGGAAAGTGGAGATTACTTCATGATCTAAGAAAAATTAATGCTGTTATGGAAGGCATGGGTGCTTTGCAACTAGGTAAGCCATCCCCCACCTGCCTCTTGGGACATCCTGATTGTGGACTTGAAAGACTGTTTTTTCACCATTCTGTTACACTCAGATGATGCCCCAAAGTTTGTTTTAACAGTGCCTTCCATTAATAATGCTTCACCAGGGCAATGTTATCAATGGCGTGTGCTCCCACAGGGCATGCGAAACAGTCCAATGATCTGTCAATGGTATGTGGCCCAAGCACTCTAATCAGTGAGACAGCAATTCCCAGGGGCATATTGCTATCATTACATGGATGATATTTTGGTAGCAACCCAAACAAAAGAAGAACATACAGAAATTCAGCCAGTCTTATTAAAGGCACTGAAAACATTTGGGTTGCAAGTAGCTCCTGAAAAGGTGCAGCAGCAAGCACCACGGAAATATTTGGGGCTAAAAATTTTAGACCACCCAGCCAAAAACCATTCAATTTTCAACTAAAATTGAAACCTTAAATGATGCACAGAAACTTTTGGGCTCTATTAACTGGGTCAGAGGGTATTTAGGATTAATTGCTTCACAATTGGCACCATTATTCAATCTTTTAAAGGGTGATCCAGAGCTAACTTCACCTAGAAAGCTGAATTCAGAAGCAAAAGCTGCTCTTGAGATAGTAGAGCAAGCCATAACAAACAATCAAGTCCACCGGATATGCCCAAAGGTGTGTATTACTGTGTTTATTATAATTGTTAAATTTCATCCAACTGGAATTATTGGGCAGTGGAATTCACACTGGCCTGATACTTTGCATGTATTAGAATGGATGTTTTTGCCTCACCAGTCCAAAAAGACAGCTCCTACCATCTTTGAGTTAATGGCACAGTTAATTATCAAATGTCATCACAGGTGTTTACAGTTAAATGCTAGAGATTGCTCAAAAATCATTATTCCTGTGGCAAAAGAACAGTTTGAATGGTGTTTTGCAAAGAGCACAGTTTTACAAAGTGCCTTGCAAGGTTTCTCAGGTCAGATTTTTTACCATGTACCAAGACACAGACTGCTTGAATTAAGTGGGGAGGCTGCACTCTCTCTCAAATGTCTCAGTAGCCACATACCCCTAAAGGGTGTTACAGTGCTCACAGATGGCTCTGGGACAACAGGAAAAGCCACTGTAACATGGAAAGAGGGAAGTGATTGGCAAACACTAGAGGAGTATGAGAGTGGATCACCTCAAATGGTAGAGCTACGGGCTGTAGCTATGGCTTTTCAATATTCTCCTCACACTCCTTTAAATGTAGTAATGGATTCTGAATATATAGCTGATATTACTCAAAAATTAGACCAAGCACTGCTAAAGGAAGTTGAAAATGAATATCTATTTAAGCTACTTAAAAGTTTGTGCCTTGCTATACAAGCCAGAAATTGTCCTTACTATATATTACACATTAGAAGTCACACAAATTGACCAGGTTCATCACAGAAGGTAATGCTCAAGCAGATAAGCTAGCTGCTCCTGCCTGGACAGCACCACAGCCAGATAGGCTAACACAAGCAAGAATGTCACACGATTTCTTCCACCAAGGTGTCTGAGCCTTGCAGCGGCAGTTTCAGCTGTCAAACACAGAAGCTCGTAACATGGTTAACACCTACACTGACTGCCAAGGCCACACTGCGCCACTGCAGATGGGCTAAACCCTTGTGGATTTCGTGCTTTGCAAATCTGGCAAACTGATGTAACACACATATCTGAATTTGGCCATTTAAAGTATGTACATGTCTCAGTTGACACCTTCTAATCAGCAATGTGGGCTACAGGACACACAGGAGAAAAGGGTCAGGATGCTATTGCACATTGGCAAACTGCCTTTGCTGCTTTAGTGTTGAGGGTTGGGGTTTGTTCTCTTACTGTCCCAGTTTAAAGAATTTTTCCCATTATTATGCTTAGGGAGCCTGCCGGGTTACACCCAGGCTCTTTTCGGACCCTAGACAGAGGGGTAGGTGGGGACTGGCTTCCGGGGGCTGCTCTCTCACCGGCGAGCTCTGAGGAGGAGGACTGCCTGTCTCCAGCCCACGCAGTCGGAACGCCGGGAAGCGAGGCTCTCTGCGGTCAGACTGCCCTACATCTGCTCTGCATCCAGTCTGCTACCTCTAAGACCACAGGCTGACCCCCAAAAACTCCAAACGATGAGCGGAGAGCCCTTCCTCCACCTTTTTCTCCTACATCGGACACAGCTGCTGCTGCCGCTTTCCCACCTTCCTGTCTGCCACCTCCGCAACAGTGTGGACCCGACCCCGCCTTCCACCACAAGGACCAAGCACAGGCAGAGTGCATCTACGGCTGGAAAAAGGACTGGAATTGAGTTTTTTTTTTCTGTTTGGTTGTGAATTTTCATAGCTGCTGTTGTTTCTGTTTGTCCGGTTTGATATATCAGTAAAGAGCTGTTATTCCTATGCCCTTATTTCTGCATGAGAATTCCTGATTCAAAAATGATAATACTCAGGAGGGATGGGGGTTACATTCTCTATTTCAAAGAGGAGCTTCTGCCTTTATTGGCAGACACCTGTCCTTCAAACCAGAACATTTAGGTTTTCTCCGTATCATAAAACCAATAATGGTCCTGCATACATATCACAGAAAACAAGAAATTTCATACAGCTCTGAGGAGTGCTACACCGCACTGGCATTTGTAAAATAGCAACAGGACAAGTCATGGTGGAGAGAGCACGTGGCACTTTAAAAATTATGCTTGAAAACAAAAGAGAGGAATGTGTGGTGAAATCCCACAGAGCAGAGTAGCAAAGGCTGTTTACACACTAAATCACTCGAGAGTATTAGAAAATTCACAGAATCCAGTTATCTTAAATCACTTCCTATCACTACAATCACCTGGCTATGAACAGTTACCAAAACCCAAGGTGATGGTGTGAGACCTTGACACTAATAAATGGGGGGGTCCGTGGGATCTCATCACCTGAGGACAGGGGTACACGTGTCTAACCACAGATACAGGTACACACTGGGTACTTGCCAGATGTGCTCATCCTGCACAGAACCACAGACAGCATCCTGCTGAGGGCTCCTCGATGGACGTAGGGGAGCAAGATGCAGAAGGACAGCAACCCTCTGAAAGCTCCTTGACAGACGCTGGGGAGCAGAATATAGAACAATAACTGGAACAATTTACTCACCTAACTTGCAGAGTCATAGGACATTGAAATAACAGAGTTGTTTGCTTACAAAATATTTTCTTGTTTAAAAATTGTTTTGCTAAATTGGAATTTTGCACAGTTCTGAAGCTAAATGTTTTATTAAGTCATGATTTTAAAGAAGAGGTTTAAAGTTTTATGGTTATAGAGTTAATTTATAATTCTATTTTTGAGCAGTTAAATTGTGATATATGAAAACAGAATGTAACTAAATACCCAGCCACGCCTGAACATAAGCACTGCAGCTTCAGGTACATGGAACCCATCAGCATCTAAGAAAGCCAAATTTATTGAGCTACATAAAAGACTAATTCAAGTTGAAATTATGCTGTCAATATCATCTTGCATGCAAAAGGGCCCTTGCAGGTATGATAACGGAGAACAAGCTGCATACTTGCATTTTGAAAATTTTCTTCAAATTAATAAGAAAGAAACAGGTAATTCTCACAGTACAAGCTGGCCTTGTTACTGGGCAACTGACTTCTCCATATATGGAGAAGCAGCCTGGTGGGACAGACAGTCCTTCAGACACAGTGATAGGACACAATTCAGAACCAGACAGGGATTTGGACCTATGGGTTCCTACCTGGGCTGCGGAGGCTATTGGTCAGAGGGCTAGGCAGCCTGAACTTTGGACCAATCACAAGTGCTTGCCAAGGAACAATAACCTCTTTAATGAGGTTATTTAAGGAGTAGTTCTGATCAATAAAAGGCTTTTTGTCTTACAGTCCCAGAGTGCTTGTGTCTGTGTCTAGGCTCAGCACTGTCAATGTCACAGGTTTTTGCCTGCTAAAATTCCAAACAGCAGAGCTTTTTTCCCAGACCAAAGCTGCCACCACCTAGAACCCTGCCTGCCATTTAAATGCCAAATGCCTCCTCCTAACTGACATCAGGAAACTGGGATGGTGAGTTTTGTTTCTGTGGGAAAGAGCTGATATTCGTAGCCAGGGTGCTTTGGCAGGGATAGGGTTTTGACTGCTAGAATTCCATATGGCAGAGGATTTCTTCCAGACTAAAGCTGCTACCACCAAAAACCAGGCTGACATTTGAGTGCCAAAGGCCTCCTCCTAACTTATATCTGGAAACTGGGATGGTGACATTTGATTCTAATGGGAAGGAGTCACCATTGGTATCATGGAACCTGTAGACAGGACAGGGGTTCTGCCTGCGAATATTTCGTACAGCACAGGATTTCTCCTGGACTAAAACTGCCACCACCTAGAATCCTGTCTGGAATTGGAGTGCCAAATGGCTCCTCCAAATTGGCATCCATAAACTGGGATGATGAGTTCTGTTTTGTGTGGAAAAGAGCCTCCAATCCTATGCAAGTGCTTCTAACTGGGACTGGGCTTCTGCCTTCTAAAATTCCATACGGCGCAGGATTTCTCTCAGATAAAGCTGAAACCACTTAGAACACTGGCTGCCATTGGAGTGCCAAATGCTTCCCACAAACTAACATCTGGAAACTGGGATGTTGAATTGTGTTTCCTGAGGTAAGGAGCCAACATTTGTATCCAGGGTGCCTTGGCTGGGAGTGGGTTTTTACCTGCTGAAATTCTAAACAGAGGATTTCTTCCAGACCAAAGCTGCCACCAACTAGACGTTTGTATGCATGGGCCTGCAGCCACGACTGGCCTTCTGCAGTCTGAAATTCCATATGGCAGAGGGTTTCTCCCAGACCAAAGCTGCCCTACCTGTAAGCTTGGCTGCCATTGGAGGGCAAAATGACACCTCCAAACTGACATCTGGAAACTGGGATGATGAGTTTTGTTTCCCATAGAATGGAGCCACAATTCTTATAATGCAACCTGTAGCAGCAACAGGGCTTCTGCCTGCTAATATTACATATGGCACAGAATTTCTCCCAGACCATATGTGCCACCACACAGAACCCTGGCTGCCATTGGAGTGCCAAATGCCTCCTCGGATTTGATATCTGTAAACTGGGATGCTGAGGGTTTTTTTCTGTAGAAGAAATCCACTGTTTGTATAGTCTTTTTTTCCTGGACAAGGATTCTGCCTGTTAAGAATTCCATATGCCACTCGATTTCTCCGAGACAAATGCTGAAACCACCTAAAACCCTAGCTGCCATTGGAGTGTCAAATGACTCCTCTTAACTAACATCTGGAAACTGGGATGTTGAGTTTTGTTTGCTGTGGAAAAGAGCCACCATACCTATCCAGAATCCATTGGCTGGAAGAGGGTTTTTTGCCTACTGAAATTCCATAGGGCACAGGTTTTTTCCCAGACCAAAGCTACCATCACCTACAACCCTGGATACCATTTGAGTGTCAAACTCCTCTTATTAACTGACATCTGGAAACTGGGATTTTGAGTTTTGTTTCATGTGGAAAAGAACCGATGTTAGTATCCATCTCCCTCTAGCCAGGACTGGGCTTCTGCCGGCTAAAATTCTGCTAAAATTCAATACCCCTCTGGATTTCTCCGAGACCAAAGCTGCTGCCATCTAGAGCACTGGCTGCCATTAGAGTGCCAACCATCTCCTCCTAACTGACATCTGGAAACTGGGATGTTGAGTTTTGTCTCCCATAGATTGGTGCCACCATTCGTATCATGGAACCTGTAGGCAGGGAAGGGGCTTCTGCCTGCTGAAATTCCATATGGCGCAGGATTTCTCCCAGACTGAAGATGCAACCTCTTAGAACCCTGGCTGCCATTGGAGTGTCAAATGTGTCCTCCTAACTGACATTAGGA
The DNA here is from genome assembly GCF_029582105.1 of Oenanthe melanoleuca. Classification (NCBI taxonomy): domain Eukaryota; kingdom Metazoa; phylum Chordata; class Aves; order Passeriformes; family Muscicapidae; genus Oenanthe; species Oenanthe melanoleuca. The sequence goes on from NW_026612650.1 coordinate 8,670,223, forward strand.
AACTGGGACATTGAGTTTTTTTCCTGTGGAATAGATCCACTGTTCATATCTAGAGTCCTTTAGCCTCGACTGGGCTTCTGCCTACTAAAATTTCATATGCCACAGGTTTTCTCGAAGACCAAAGCCAACACCACCTAAAACCCTGGCTGCCACTGGAGTGTCTAACACCTCCTCTTAACTAAGCTCTGGAAACTGGGGTTATGGGTTTCATTACTAGTGGAAAAGAGTTGTCGTTCGTATCCAGGGTCCTTTGGCCTGGAGCAGACTTTTGCCATCTGAAATTCCATACAGCACAAGATTTTCCCAGACCAATACTGCCACCAATCTAGAACCCTGGCCGCCTTTGGAGTCCCAAATGCCTCCTCCTGACTGACATCGGGAAACTGGGATGGTAAGTATATTTTCCTGTGGAAGAGTTCCTATGTTCCTATCCAAGTACCTCCAGGCAGAACTGTGCTTCTGCCTGTTAAAATTCCACACAGAGGAGGATTTTTTCCAGAGCAATGCTGCCACCTCCTAGGACCATGGCTGCCGTTAAGAGTCCCAAACACCTTCTGGACATCTCGAAACTGGGATGTTGTATTTTCGTTCCTGTGGAAAATTCCACCGTTCGTATTCAGGGTCCTTTGGCTAGGAGGCAGGTTCTGCCTCTAAAACCCCACATGGTGCAGGATTGGTCCCAGACCAAAACTAGCACCATCTAAAAACATGGCAGCCATTGGTGTGCCAAACGCTTCCTCCTAACTGACATCAGGAAACTGGAATGTTGAGATTTGTGTCCTGTGGAAGGGAGCCACTGTTCGGAGTAAGGGTCCCGTGGCCAGGAGAGGCTTTGTCCTGGTTTGAAGGACAGGTGTCTGCCGATAAAGGCAGAAGTTTTCCTTTTAAATAGACACTTTAATTCCACTCCCCCCAAGTATTATAATTGTTTGAATCAAGGACTCTGAGGCAGAGATAAGGAGGTAGGAATAACAGCTCTTTTACTAATATATCTAAATGTACAAGCAGAAACAACAGCTGTTGTTAAAATTACCAACAAAACAGAACAGATAACTTGGTTCCAGTCCTTTCTTTAGCTGCAGGCACACTCTGTCTGCACTCGGTCTCTGTACTCCAGATGGGCAAAGCCTGACAGCTGCAGAGAAGCAGGCGGGAGCCGAGGCAGGAGGGGGCGGCAGCAGCCACACTGGTCTCAGCTGGGAGCAGGCTGGAGGCAGCTCCTCGCTCACCATTTGTGTCTGGGTGATTAGCTGTGTCCTCAGAGGTAGGAGGATGTAATGGGGGAGATGCAGGGCAGGTGATCGCAGACCGTCTGGCTCTCCTGCGTTCAGCTGCATGGCTGGAGACAAGGGGTCCTCCTCTGAGCTCACCGGAAACACGAGTAACGCCCCTGGAAAGCAGCCCCTTTGGAAGGCCAGCTCCCACCTACCCCTTTGTCTAGAGTCATCAAAGATCCTGGGAATAACCTGGTGTGCTAGTTGCACATGGAAAGGTGGAGGGGTGGAGCTACCTGGGAGAAAGCAACATGAGGCTGGGGAGAAGGAGGGCTGTCCCATCTATGGGGGCTTCCTTTGTGAGCTGTGAGGACCAATCAGAGAGCTGATTTAGTAGTGGACAGCTCGGGAAACAAATTAAAAAGTTATTTTGCTTTCACACATCACATTGGATTAAGTCAACTAACGCTCTTTCGGCTTCCGGCCTCTGGAGGTGCGGTGGTCTCTGGCCGAGGCCCCGACCCCGGCCCTGGCCCTGCAGGGAGCCCCTGGCCCCGGCCCCAACTTGGCTAGGTGGGGCTGCAGCTCAGCAGCATGGCCCCCTGGCCGCATGGTTTGGCATGGTCCCGGCCCCTGCCCTCGCCCTGGTGGCCCCTGGCTCTTTGCTCAGCTTGGCTCGACTCCCTTCTCCATGTGGCATGGCCGAGCTGGGGGGATGAGGTAGCCACCAAAGGCTCACCCTTCTCCCCACCCCGTTCTGAGAGAAGAGGCCTCCAGCTGCCCACGTGGGTCCTTCATGATCTGGATACAATTTTAACTGTTTTTAATGCCTGGATAAGATTCTCGATCTCCTGAACTCCCCTGAATGAGAAGAAATAAAGCATGAAGTCTACAGAAGTCAGCGGAATGAAGATAAAGTTCCTGATAGGAAGAGATTGAAAAGATGCAACTGCTACGCAGCTGAAAATCTTTTTTTGTGGGCTAAGGGGACGGTGACTACACTATAATTCCTTTAAACTGTGAAATATACTTGTAAAGGTTTGTGTGCTTGAGAAGACCTTTTTTTGCCTCGGGGAAATGGAGCTCTCTCTTTTGGGACTGGAATATGGACAGACATTTGATAGAGAAGGAGATGAAGAGAATTTTGTTTTTCAGCAGCCTGCCTTTCAAATGGTACCCCAAGTGTGTATCATAGCCCATAGCACAGTTCTGGAAGGACTGTGGAAATGGGAGGAGAGTCATAATCTGCAATATTTTCCTGGGCGGATGTAGATTGTGAAGGTGAAGGCACCCCCTAAGCCTAAACTAAAAAGGAACTTTTCTCTCTAAAGTGAACTGAAATGATTATTTAAGTAGAAAACAGACTGAAGTGTTTTCTGTATGTTGTTGTTAAGGAATGTGGAATGAAGGAAGGGGGAGGAGGGAACAATCTAGGAATCTTATTCTGAATCATTTTTGTGTTATTAATAAATTTCTTCTTGTATCCTTTTAAGTTTTAAGCCTTCCTTGTCTATGCTCCTAAATCCTATCTCTAAAAGAAATTAAATATATTAGAATTGGCAAAACTCAAGTCACACCATGACACCCGGCAAGCTCCATTGGCTTGATAATGGGAAAAATTCTTTAAATTGACACAGTAATAGGAAAAATCACTCAACCCCCAACAGGGTTTTTGCCTTCTAGTATTCCAGATTGCACTGGATTTTTCCCAGACTAAAGCTGTCACCTCCTAGGACCATGGCTGCAATTGGAGTGCCAAACGCCTCCTCCAACCTGACATCAGGAAACTGGGATGGTGAGATATACTTCTCATGGAAAAGAGCCACCATTCCTGTCGTAGGAATGGTAGGCAGGACTAGGCTTATAACTCCTAAAATTACTTGCAACACAGGATTTCCCCCCAACCAAAGATACCATCACCTAGAACTCTGGCTGCCATAGGAGTGCCAAACGCCTCCTCCTAACGGACATCTGGAAATTTGGATCATGAGATTTGTTTCCCATGGAAGAGCCGACATTCATATCCAGGGTCCTTTAGCCAGGAAGTGTGGTTTTGCCTGCTAATATTCCATATGGCAGGGGATCTCTCCCAGACCAAAGCCACAACCTCAGAACCCTAGGTGCCATTGGAGTGCCACACGCCTCCTCTTAACTGACATCTGGAAATTGGAATCATGAGATTTGTCTCCCGTAGAATGGAACCACCATTCATATCATGGGACACATAGCCGGGACAGGGCTTCGGCCGGCTGAAATTCCACACGGCACAGGAATGCTCCCAGACCAAATCAGCCACCGTCTAGAACCCTGGCTGCCATTATAGTGCCAAATGCCTCCTCCTAACTGACATCTGCAAAACTGGGATGTTGAGTTTTGTGTCTGTGGATAAGATCCACCATTCGTATCCAGGGTCTTTTGGCCAGGACTGGGCTTCTGCCTGCTAAAATTCAATGTGCCGCAGCATTTGTCCCAGACCAAAGCTGACACCAAGAACACTGGCTGCCATTGGAATTTCAAACGCCTCCTTGTAACTGACATGTGTAAAATGGGATGTTGAATTTTTTTTCCTGTGGAAAAGAAGCTCCATTCCTCTCCAAGGACGTGTAGCCACTATGGGGTAGCACCATGCTACAGTTCTATATGGCACTGGATTTCTCCAAGACCAAAGTTGCCACTGCCTAGAACCCTGGCTGCCATTGGAGTGCAAAGGCCTCCTCATAACAGACATCACTAAACTGGGATGTTGAGATTTGTTTCATATCCTAGTGCCGCTAGCCTGGACTGGTCTTCTGCGTGCTGTAATTCCATACAAGGCAGGAGTTTTCTCAGACCAAAGCTGCCACAACCTAGAATCCTGTCTGCCGTTTGCATGCCAAACTGCCTCCTCCTAATTGACATCTGGAAACTGGGATGCTGAGTTTTCACTGGAAAAGTGAAACCATTCCTATCCAAGGACTTGTAGCCAGGTAACACGATCCGCTCAACCTGAGCGGGAGTCGTGATGGTTTGTTCGACCCCAGGGTGCAAAAGACAAAAGCAAGAGACTCAGGTTTTGTTCAGCAGAAAGCAGAAATGCAGTTTGTTGGGTACCAATAATTCAGTTTTGCGAGACAGAAAGACAGAGAGAGGTAAAAAAAAGAAATAAAAGGACAGAGAGTGAGAAAAAAAGGGATATAGCTACCAACAGACGGGACGCATCCTTGTGGTTGTCCAACGAGACGCGTCCTCAATCCGTTACGGAGAAAGAGATCTCAAAGTCTTTTTAGGAAATCACTTTTTATAGTCCTTTTCCAAAGTGAGTGGCCTCTGGCCAAAAGGTGGGGAGATTTATGGACTATTGTATGTGGAGATCATTGCTCCAAGAAACAGGTGGAACAGGACGCTACAGCCAGTACCCTGCTCTCAAGCGCAACGTACCGTGGCAGCACCAGACACACCTACAAACAGTCCTTGGCAAGCATCCACCTCGGCCAGGCCAGAACTCAGGTCCAGAGCGAGTGGTGGGCTCTGGGGTCTCAGTCTCTGATGATGGTCATGAGGCAGATCAGAGAAACTTCAGACCAACCCTTACACCAACCCGTGACTCACGATCATTGTCAAGAGCGCTCCTTCGTGGTGTTCTTGTGAAGTCTTCAGGACTCATCCGAGTTGATAGCAAACCCCAGAAAACAGAGATATAAAGTTGGACAGAATAGAAAAGTAGGAAGAAGATAAGGGAAAGGAAAAGGGAGAAAGAAAACAAAAAAAATAATCAACTTAAAAATCAATTTTCAATTTCAATTTCTGATTGCAAAAAGACAATCAAATATTTTTGTTGTTAAAGTACAATAAACAATTTTAAGCAATGTTTATAAATTTTCAATTTCAATTTCTGATAACAAAAAGATAATAATTTTTAAATTAATTTCACTTAAAACACAACACAATTAAAATAAGCAAATTTTAAAACAAGCAATTCTCAAATTTCAATTCAAAATGCAATATAATTAAAATAAGCAAATATTAAAACAAAATCATGTTTTATCTTATTTTGAAATATATATTTCGCCTTGTGTCAATAGCCTTATGGATGTCAACAGTGATCCATTTGTGTACGTCATATAGAGGATTGCTAATCTGTAGAAGGAGATGAGAGGTCAAAATCATACCTTGTAATTTTAGTAAAGTTACAGACACAAAGATTTAAATGATTTTTAGTACTCACTACCAAATCTTCTACGAAAACATGATCACAAGCAGTTCTAAAGCATGCACACCCATTGCCCATATGCACAAGTAGTGTTTCAGGAATCTTGTTTGGATAAAATTCAAAGTTACAGACATTCTGTTCTGTGTTTAAGCAAATACTTTGAGCTCTGATTGCATTACTTTCACAGATAAACCCTTGTTGTTCCCACAAAATGCAAGTTCCCAAATCAATAGTTTGTTACGTCTCACCAATTTGACGGGTCCATTCTCTATGCTCAAAAGGATAGAGAATAGCTCCGTCATGATTCAGCCCTAAGGCAATGATGGGGAATATTGAATGTACTGAAGCATTATATATGGTCAGTGCAAAGGCTGTGGCTGTGTTTATGCTGGGGTAGTAGGTAAAATTTACCAAGTTCCACCAGGATTTGAATTCTTTTTTAAAATCATGGGCATTATCCCAAATTATTCTCCAAATTTCAGTAGGAAAAGTGCCTTCCTCGCCTTTTCTTATGATCGAAGCAGCAACTGACTGCATCCACAATTGAACCTGGATGCAGCAGAGCTAAAGAAATGTTAACCAATTTATTCATTGATACTTCTAAATCAATACTATTCAAAATTCCCTGTCTTGTTCCCCCAATACCGGTTATGTCTCTTGTTTGTTTCTTGAAAGGTTCCTGCTTTTGCAACCACAGGTTGTCCACCCCTAGAAAAGGTGAACAAGCTGGCTGAATTACTGAGACATTGTTTTGCATTGACAATTTGACTTGTGTAAAAGAACATGTCTAATTAAACAACATTTGTGTTGGCTTGTTTTCCAAATTACCTAAGGTCCAATTTCAAAAATTTTCAGGCTCAGTATAACCGGTGGTTGAGTGGTAGGTGTTACACCATTAACATCGAGCTCCCCTCAGTATTTTGTATAGTTTTTACCACACATGCTTTTATGGGAAAATTGTACAACAGTTCAATTTTGATTTTGAATCTCACAAAAATAAAACACGGCTGTAAGGTCCTGTGCCATAACTGTGTACAGGTTCAATGAGGGATTCAGCAATTAATCTTCATGTCCCATGGTGTAATTCTGTGAAAAGTAAACACAACAGAATCTGCCACAAAGAGGCAGGAGATGAAAAGAGATCAGAGAAACTTCGGACCGACTCTCACAATGGATGAGGTGGAGAAATCGCCCTCTGGCATTTGGAGGGAATTTGGGCGGGGGGGTGGGGGTCTCTAAATTCAATGTCTCAGATTTGCAGTTGGGAATTCAAAATTTTGGGGGATCCCCTCAGATTTTGGGGATATTTTGAGGTACTCTCCAAATTTTGGGATGTCCCTATTATTTGGGGGAGGTTTTAAGGTGTCTCAGGCAATTTTGGGGTCATTTTGGAACCTCTTTTAAAATTCAAGTTTAGGTGTGGGAAATTTGGGGGATTCCCCAAAATTTGGGTCCCCAAAGATGGGGCAGCTGCCACTTTCTGAGCCTCATTTTTTTGGGAAGATTTTGGTTTCTTTCTGGAGTTTGCCCCAAACTTTGGGAGTTCTGGGTAATGTGAGGATACTTGGGATAATTTCAGGGAAAATCTGTGAGATTTTGGGGGGGCGATTCCAGTGAATTTTGGGATGAAGTCGGGAGGATTTTGGGGTGAATTTGCTCGGATTTGAGGTCAAGTCTTTGCTGCTGGTGTTTTGCAGACCACTTGGTGCAGTGAGAGAGCGCTGTGCAACGAGCTGGAGCAGGTGAAGCTCAACCTGATGAACCTGAAGGAAGCAGTTCTTCATGGGCTGGAAATGTCCATCAGGCTTGGTGAGTGTGGATGGAAAAACGGGACCTGCAGAACGGTTCCTACCCCAAACCACAATTTTGGGCTCTCCACTCCCCATTTCTGGGATCCTGACCCCCCGAAACCACAATTTTGAGGTCCCTGATCCCCCGTTTTTCCCCCCAGAGACCTCTCTGCTGGCAGAGAGGGATTCCTGGAATTTCTGGCTGGGATTTAATGGCATGATCTCCAAGCTGGAAGCTGCTGTTCTGCAGAACCAGCAGGAGTTGTCATCAACAGTCAGCCTGATGAAGTAATGTGGGCATGACCTAAAGGGATTTTTGGGAAGTCCTGAGGGAAATTGGGGAACTTTTGGGAATTTGAGGGGTCTTAGGGGTGGATTTGGGGGTGCTGAGGGGAAATTTTGGGGGTTTGGGAATTTTTGGGGAATTTGGAGAAGATTTTGGGGGTCCTGATGCTAATTTTGAAATCCTGTGGGGATTTTTGCAGATTTCAGGGTTGATGTAAATTGTGCGATCCTATGAGAATTCTGGGGGTCCTTCATGGAAATTTTGGACACCTGAGGGGATTTTGGGGGATCCAAAAAAATTGGATTTTCAGGGTTCCTGGGGAGATTTTTTGGTCCCTAAAGGGATTTCAGAGGATTTGGGGCATTTTTTGGGGACTTTTGGGGTCTCTGGGGGATTTTGTCATTCCTGAAGGGATTTTGTGGGCATTTTGTGGAGAAGATTGGGGGTTTTGGGGAATTTTGAGGAGCTCTTGGGGGTCCCGGAATGGGATTTTTTGGGAATTGGGGGCGTGGTCTCAGCCTCTCCCCGTCGCGGGTAGTTCCTGGAAAGGAGCCCCGAGGTTAACTCCAACATGATAACTAAGTTCAAGGTACGTGGGAAGGGCTGGGTGGCTTTGGGGGAATTTGGGGATTTTGGAATGAATTTAAGAATTTTGGGGGGTCCTCGGGAGATTCTGGGATTTTGGGGGGATTTTGGGATATCCTGGGGGGCATTTTGGGAGAGATTGTGGATTTGGGAGAGATAGTGGATATGGAGGAATCCTGGAGAAATTCCTGGGGGAATTTGGGGATGTGGGGGAAGATTTTGGTAGAATTTGGTGATTTTGAGGGGTTCTGGGGGGATTTTCAGGAAGATTTTAGTGGAGCTCTGGGGGAATTGGGAGATTTTTGAGGCATTTAGGGAAATTTTGGGCGAGATTCTGGGGAGACTTGTGGAGATTAGGGGGATCCTTGGGGGATTTGGGGGAAATCTGGGGATTTTGGGTGGTCCTGGAAGGATTTTGGAGAAATTTGGGGGGACGCTGGTAGGATTTTTGGGGGGTCAGGAGGGATTTGGGGGGGTCCTGATGGAATTTTGGGGCTGTGGGACTCAAAGTCTGGGGCTTTTTTGGCATTGAGAAGCAATTTTGGGGCCATTTTGAGGTGGACTTGTGGTTTTAGGGCTTCCAGAGCTCAGTTTTTGGGTCTCAGTTAATTTTCGAGGTGCCAGGAATGTTGGGAGGCCATGGGGGAGATGTGGGCAGCGTTCCGCCCCATCCTGGCCGAGGTGATCCCACCCGTTTTTTGCTAAAATCCTCCACTTGCCCTGTTTCCCCCCCCATTTTTCTCTGTTTATCCATTTCCCTCAATTTTTCCCAAAATTCCCCAAATTCTTCATTTTCCGATTTCACCGATTTTCCATTTTCCCTCCAATTTCCCCATTTTTTTCTCCATTTTCCCCAATTTTTGCCTTTTTCCCTTCTCATTTTTTCCCCAAAATCTCCTGTTTTCCCCATTTTTCTCAAAATCCCTGTTTCTTCCCCCCATTTCCCCTCTCTCTCCTCATGCTGCTGCTGGTGCAGAAAGAGCTGGAGGCGTTGTTGGTGAAGTATCGTAAGGTCCCTCTGGTAATCCCGAAATCAGCCTCAAAATCGGCCTGGAAGAGGCAATTGGTGTGTGAGGAGATTTGGGGCCATTTGGGGTCATTTTTGGAGATTTTGGGTCATTTTTGGGAGAATTTAGGGGTTTGGTCTAATTTTGGGGTAGATTTGGGGTTCCTGGGGTCATTTTGAGGGGGTAGATTTGGGGATTTTTGGTCATTTTTTGGGTGGATTTGGCATTTTGGGGTTCCTGGGATTGGTTTTGGGGTAATTTGGGGGGTTTTTTGGGGTTCCTGGCATGAGTTTTGGGGTCATTTTGGTCGTTGTTGGGGGTGGATTTGGGGGTTTTGAGGTAATTTTGGGGGGTTTGGGGTAATTTTTGGGGTGGATTTGGGATACTTTGGGGTATTTTTGGGGGGATTTGCGGCATATTTTGGATGATTTGGGGAAATTTAGGGTTGTTTGCAGTGATTTTTGGGTTGATTTTGGGGATATTTTGGGCACATTTGGGACATTTTGGGGTGATTTCAAGTGATTTTGGGGTGATTTGGGGATGAATTTGGAGTGACTTGGGACGGGTTTTGGATTATTTGGGGTTATTTAAGGTGAATTTGGACAGCTCTTGGATGATTTGGGGAAATTTTGGGTTGATTTTTGGGCGGATTTGGGGCTGTTTTTGATGATTTGAGGTGATTTTGGGCGGTTTTGGGGATATTTTTGGATTGATTTTAGGTGGGTTTTGCATATTTTGGGATAATTTTGGGCTGATTTTTGGCGGTTTTTGGATGATTCGGGGTAATTTAGGATATTCTGAGGTAATCTGAGGGATATTTTGGGATACTTTGGGATATTTTGGGTTGATTTGGGATATTTTGGGTTGATTTTGGACTGATATTGGGGTTGATATATTTGAGTTGATTTTGGGAGATTTGGAGACATTTTGGGGTATTTTGGCGGATATTTTGGATATTTCGGGTTGATTCAGGGATAGCACAGACCAGTACAGACCAGTAACCCACCAGTAATCCCTCACTGCCCTCCCAGTGCAAACCAGTACAGAGCAGTAACCCGCTAGGAACCCTCCTGTAATCCCCCAGTGTCCTCCCAGTTCTCAGATTACAGACCAGTGATGTCCCAGTATAACCCAGTTCCCTCCCAGTTCATCCCAGTCCCCTTCCAGTATAAACCAATCCCTCCCAGTTGTCTCCCAGACCCTCCCAGTTTGTCTCGGTCCCTCCCAATAACCCCAAACCCTAAACCAGTATAAACCAGTGTCCTGGGTTGGTGTTGTGTCTGCTCCTCTCCCGCCCCCACACCTCTCTGTCTGCATGGAGCTGCCGCCGGTGCCCTTTCCCCCCCCGGGGGGGGGGTGGTGCCCCGGGGGCTGTGCTGCTTGGCTTGCTTGGCTGCCCGGTTTGCTGCTTGCTGCTGCTTGCTGCCCGCTTGCTTCTGCCCCGCTGCTGCTGCCCTGGCTCTGCCCCGGCTCTGCCCCAGCTGCTGCCTTCCCCTCCCCGTTCTCTCCTTCAGCTCCAAGATCTGTACCGGCTCCAGACAGGACCTGGACATCAGAGACTGCCTCCGGAGCCTGCCAAAGAAGCTTCTCGCCCTTCCCAGAAGCAACCGTCTCTCACTTTGGTGAAAACGTTTTTTGTCATCTGGGATTGTACTTTCCTGTTGCTGGGAAGTGTTTTTCTTGTGTTTGCTAATAAACAGGTTTTTTCCACTTTTCCCCCCTGAGTAAAATTCTCTCCGAGCCCAGTGGGGGGAAGGAATTGTGAGGGGGGGCTTATTCTAGGGGGCTCCTTTGGGGGCTTCCCCCAGTTTTGTCCTAAACGTGGACAAATAATTTGGTGGCCCGTACGGGGAACCGAAGAAAGTGGAAAAAACTGTGTAACTGTATATAATGTTGTTTGGAATGGATTTCAGTATGTGGTTCTGGATACTGGGGTTTTTTGAGGTTTTAATGCCTCTTTGGTCTCTGGGGTTATTTTCCTGCCCGGAAATAGCTCTAGTACTGTCTCTTATTTGTAGTTTTTATACTAGAGGGATAATGACCAAAATATTGATTGGACTGGGCTTGGTTGCAATGGCTTGTAAGAGGTTTATGAAGATGCTGGAATCGGTTCCAGGAATATCTTCTGGATCCTGGTTATGGATAGGAATCCAGTTTGTTAGAGGAGAAGCAGGGCAGGAGGCTTTTCAGCCTTTGCTTCCCTTTGTCTCCTCTGAATTTTTTACATCATTATCAGGAAATGTGCAGTTCTCCTTGAGTATTAAAGAGATCATCATCCTGATGTTTAATGTTGTAAGCTTCCTCTACACGGTTTACAGTTTATATAAAATCAGGGCTGAGATTTCTAGAGGTGCTGATGCGACTCCTGATTTAGCAGCAGGACAAAGTGTGAGGAGTCCTGAGTGGTGTGGAAAATGGCAGGACCTGGGCCAGATGTTAAAGGAATTTTCTGATCCTATAGTTTGGGACTTTTCACACGAGCAAATTCAGAACCCAGCGGAGGTGGTAAAATATTTGAAAGAGAAATGCCACGATAGCTCTAGGGAAAAAAAGATCACTGCAGTGAGCTGGGCTCTGGCGTATGCTTATCGTACCCTGTTAGATAGTGTAGAACAACAAACAAAGGAAAGGGAACAGGGAGATAACGTAGCTACTATGCCAGTTACTCAGGCTGTAGTTAACACCCCAGGCTCGAGGACAGGGACGAAATTAGAAAGTAAGCTTCAACCAATGGCTGTGGCTACCAGTACAAGGAGTGGAAAGAGCACCAAGAAGACCGATCGGCCAGTGGAGGATGATGATGAGGATGCAGGAGAAGGACCTTCAACACCTCCTGATGTAAAATCAAGAGTTAAAACAACTGGTGTGAGATCAGAAACTAATAATGAGTCCCTGTCCCTAAAAGATCTTCGTGGTTTAAGAAAGGATTATACAAGACAGCCTGATGAATCCATAATTAGTTGGCTGGTCCAGCTTTGGGATGCGGCAGGTGAGGCTACCATCCTAGATGGCACTGAAATGAGACACCTGGGATCCCTGTCTCATGATCCGGTCATCAATCAAGGTATGATGAGGGAGGGTAACCCTCAAAGCTTCTGGGCATGTGTTTTAGACAGCGTGGCACAAAGATATCTGTGTGCCGATGACCTGTATATGCAGCAGACCAAGTGGAAAACCATAGAGCAAGGGATCCAACATCTGAGGGAGATGGCGGTGGCAGAGATTATTTTTTCAGATGATATAACGACTAGGAACCCAGACCTGGTACCATGCACACCTGTAATGTGGAGAAAGCTGGTGCGACTCGGGCCATCTGAATATGCCTCTGCTTTGGCAATAATGAAGCGGGAAGGGATCTATGAAACGGTGCTCGACATGGCGAAGAAGCTCTGGGCATACGCGGATGCTGTGCATGGCCCATCCCATGCCAGAATCGCTGCCGTGGAAACACGCTTGCAGAATTTAGAGGACAAGATAGAGGAAAATCATAAGAGGCTCAGGGAGGAAATTAAGGAGGACCTCCTCCAAATTTCAGCTGTGCAAATTAGACGTCCTGGCACTCAACGTAGACGTTCTCCCGATGGGGAGAGGAGGTACACTCCCCGGGCTGAGCAATGGTTTTTCTTGCAGGATTCTGGAGAGAACATGAGGAGGTGGGATGGAAAGCCTACGGCTGCTCTGGCACAACAAGTGAGGGATTTGAAGGAAGGCAAGATTGAAAGAGGAAGTTCCATCCGAAGGAGAGCCGCTCCTGTTGCCCGCACCCAAAGTGTCAAATATGATAGTGATAATGACGTCTGACCCTCTCGAAGGAACTTCTAAGATGCATGCCCCAGGAAAGAAAGATAAACAGGCTTAGAGGGGCCGTGCCTCTAGCCAGGGTGAGGCAAGGGAGAATCGTGTCTTTTGGACTGTGTGAATTCGGTGGCCTGGCACATCAAAACCACAGAAGTACAGAGCTTTAGTTGACACAGGTGCCCAATGTACGATAATTCCGTCAAGATATGTGGGGGAAGAATCTGTTTCTATCGCTGGTGTGACAGGTGGCTCACAGGACTTCACCCTGGTGGAAGCTGAAGTGAGTTTAACTGAAAGGGAATGGAAAAAACATATTATTGTGACTGCTCCAGAGGCCCCATGTATTTTGGGCATAGATTACCTTCGAAGCGGCTATTTTAAGGACCCAAAAGGCCTTAAGTGGGCATTCGAGATAGCAGCTGTGATGGCAGAACACATCCGGCAATTGAACACCTTGCCTGGACTGTCTGAGAATCCAATTACAGTAGGACTGCTGAAAGGAGAAGAGCAACGAGAGCCAATTGCCACTTCAATAGTACATCGCCGGCAATATAGGACAACTCGAGATGCTGTGATCCCAATCCATAAGATAATCCATGAACTGGAGAGCCAAGGGGTGGTCAGCAAAACCCACTCACCCTTCAACAGTCCCATCTGGCCTGTGCGAAAATCTAATGGAGAATGGAGACTGACTGTAGACTATCGTGCCTTGAATGAAGTGACTCCACCGCTGAGCGCTGCCGTGCCGGACATGCTGAAGCTGCAGTACGAGCTAGAGTCCAAGGCAGCAAAGTGGTATGCCACCATTGACATCGCCAATGCGTTTTTCTCCATTCCTCTGGCCGCAGAGTGCTGACTTCAGTTTGCTTTCACCTGGAGGGGCGTGCAATACACCTGGAACCAACTGCCCAAGGGGTGGAAGCACAGTCCCACCATCTGCCATGGACTGATCCAGGCTGCACTGGAAAAGGCTGAGGCTCCAGAACATCTACAATATATTGATGACATCATCGTATGGGGGAACACAGCAGCGGAAGTGTTTGAGAAAGGAGAGAAAATTATCCAAATCCTCCTGGAAGCCGGCTTCGCCATCAAGAAGAGTAAGGTTAAGGGACCTGCACGTGAGATCCAGTTCCTGGGAGTGAAGTGGCAAGATGGACCGTGTCAGATTCCTACTGATGTCATTAACAAAATTACAGCTATGTCCCCACTTACTAACAAGAAGGAGACACAAGCCCTCCTAGGTGCCATAGGCTTTTGGAGAATGCACATCCCTGAGTACAGCCAGATTGTGAGCCCTCTCCACCAGGTCACTCGCAAGAAGAACGATTTCCACTGGGGCCCTGAACAACAACAAGCTTCTGCCCAGATCAAACAGGAGATTGCCCATGCGGTAGCTCTTGGCCCAGTCAGGACAGGACCAGATGTGAAGAACGTACTGTACTCTGCAGCTGGGAACCATGGTCTGTCCTGGAGGCCGTGGCAGAAGGTGCCTGGTGAGACCCGAGGCCGACCCCTGGGATTTTGGAGCAGAGGTTACAGAGGGTCTGAAGGCAATTACACCCCAACAGAGAATGAAATCTTGGCCACCTATGAGGGAGTCCAAGCCGCTTCGGAAGTGATTGGTACGGAAGCACAGCTTCTCCTGGCACCCCGACTGCCAGTGCTGGGGTGGATGTTCAGCAGAAAGGTTCCCTCAACCCACCATGCCACCAGTGCCACATGGACCAAGTGGATAGCCCTCATCACTCAGCGTGCCAGAATCAGGAAACTAAGTCGTCCTGGGATTCTGGAAATTATTACAAACTGGCCTGAAGGTGAAAGTTTTGGTGTCACAGATGAAGAACAAGAACCAGTGACATGGGCTGAAGAAGCTCCACCATACAACGAGCTACCGGCAGAGGAAAAATGCTATGGTCTATTCACTGATGGCTCCTGTCGCGTCGTGGGGATGAACCGGAGATGGAAAGCGGCTGTATGGAACCCCACACGACGGGTTGCAGAGGCCACTGAAGGAGACGGTGGATCTAGTCAATTTGCAGAACTCAAAGCCGTCCAACTGGCCCTTAACATCGCAGAGAGAGAGAAACGGCCGAAACTCTATTTATACACTGATTCCTGGGTGGTAGCCAATGCTCTGTGGGGATGGTTGAAGAAATGGAAAAAGGCGAACTGGCAGCACAGAGGAAAACAAATTTGGGCTGCTGAAGAGTGGAAAGACATCGCTACTCGATTAGAGAGACTACTTGTGAAAGTTCGCCATGTAGATGCCCATGTCCTCAAAAGGAGAGCCAATGAGGAGCAGCAAAATAATCAGCAAGTAAATCAAGCTGCAAGGATAAGGATGTCAAAGGTAGACTTAGATTGGGAACACAAGGGAGAGCTGTTCCTAGCTCGATGGGCCCATGATGCCTCGGGTCATCAGGGCAGAGATGCCACCTATAAGTGGGCACGAGACCGAGGGGTGGATCTAACCATGGACAGCATCTCTCAGGTTATCCATGACTGTGAGACATGCGCTGCCATCAAGCAGGCGAAGGGGGTGAAGCCCCTCTGGTATGGGGGGCGGTGGTCTAAGTATAAGTATGGGGAGGCCTGGCAGACTGATTATATCACACTGCCTCAGACCTGCCAGGGCAAGCGCTACGTGCTGACCATGGTGGAAGCCACAACTGGATGGTTAGAGACGTACCCAGTGTCTCATGCTACAGCCCGCAACACCATCCTGGGCCTGGAAAAGCAGGTCCTGTGGAGGCATGGCACCCCTGAGACGATCGAGTCAGACAATGGGACTCATTTTAAGAACAATCTCATTAACACCTGGGCTAGAGAACATGGTATTGAGTGGGTGTACCACATCCCTTACCATGCACCAGCTGCAGGTAAAGTGGAAAGGTACAATGGATTACTGAAAACCACCTTGAAGGCATTGGGTGGGGGGTCCTTTAAAAACTGGGAACAACATCTAGCAAAGGCTACTTGATTAGTTAACACCAGAGGTTCCATCAACCGAGAGGCCCTGCCCAGTCTGACTCCCTTAATATAGTGGATGGAGATAAAGTCCCAGTGGCCCATGTTAGAGGTCTGTTAGGAAAGGCAGTATGGGTTAATCCTGCCTTGAGTACAGGCAAACCCATTCGTGGGATTGTCTTTGCTCAAGAACCAGGATGCACGTGGTGGATAATGCAGGAAGATCGAACAACACGGTGTGTACCACAGGGAGAACTGATTGTAGGATGAGACAGAAAGGCATATGTAAGTGTTGAAGGTCTGAGTAAGTGAAATAAGAGGAAATGTGTAAGTGATGAAGGTTTGAGCAAGTCGGATGAAAGCTTTTACGTTGTAGTTAGTGGGTGTATATCCCAATCGCGTGTAACGTTCACGATGCAGGATAAGGGGTGGAATGTCCTGGGTTGGTGTTGTGTCTGCTCCTCTCCCGCCCCCACACCTCTCTGTCTGTATGGAACTGCCTTCGGTGCCCTTTCCCCCCCAGGGGGGGTGGTGCCCCGGGGCTGTGCTGCTTGGCTTGCCCGGCTGCTGCTGCTTGCTTGCTGCCCTCTTGCTAGCAACCCCGCTGCTTCTACCCAGCTCCTGCTACCCCAGCTGCTATCCCACTGCTTCCTCCCTGCTGCTGCGGCTTTCCACTCCCCCCCCCTCCTTTCTGTCCTTCAGCTCAAAGATCTGTACCGGCTCCGGACGGGACCTGGACATCAGAGACTGCCTCCGGAGCCTGCCAAAGAAGCTTCTCGCCCTTCCCAGCAGCGACCGTCTCTTACTTTGTTGAAAACGTTTTTTGTCATCTGGGATTGTACTTTCCTGTTGCTGGGAAGTGTTTTTCTTTTGTTTGTTAATAAATAGGTTTTTTCCACTTTTCCCCCTGAGTAAAATTCTTTCTGAGCCCAGTGGGGGGGAGGAATTGTGAGGGGGGCTTATTCCATGGGGGGGCTCCATTTGAGGTTTTCCCCCAGGTTTGTCCTAAACTTGGACAGAGCCCTAGCCCAAGGACCCCCCGACAAAGCCCAACCGACACAATGGGTTCTCTTTTCCCTGGGAGTCGAGTGCCTCAGCAGCCTCATCATGAAAGTCAGGAAACTTGCCCTAAGACATCTGGGCATCGAACCTGCCAAGATATACTTGCCCTTCCGCAAACAGCTCTCCGCGCAGTCAACAACAATATCCGAATACCTAGCCATGGCCCTTGCAGGCTTCAGAGGAGAGATTCGCTACGTGGCAAAACTCCCTTGGACTCAGCTGCTCATGGTCGTCGACATCGACCTCCCACCAAAGATAATCAGCCTATCGCAGGCAGGACCAACCATCTTCACAGATGCATCGTCGCTGACCTCCACCGCAGCAGTAGTACGGCAGTCAGGAGAACAATGGCAATGCGTCAAGACAACCGACCCCACGCTTTCAGTCCAACAACTTGAAGCAGCTGCCGTAGTACTAGCGTACGAACTGTTCCCAGAAGAACACCTTAATATTGTGACTGACTCCATATTTGTGGCCAAGCTCTGCCTAGCCATGTCCGGACCAGGTGTATCAGCGTCCACGGTAGCAACGACACTAGAAAAAGCACTCTATTCACAGAAAGGCACCATATCAGTCATCAATGTCAACAGCCATGACCCAATCAAAGGATTCTACCAGACTGGCAATGACAAGGCTGACGCTGCAGCAAAAGGCGTATGGACGCTGAAAGATGCCTGTCAGTTGCATAAATCTCTTCACATTGGAGCAAAAGCACTCGCGAACAACTGCAGAATTTCTATCGCGGACGCAAAGCACGTCGTCGCTACATACCCTCACTGCCAGAAATCACCACTGTGGTCAAGTGGCGTCAACCCTAGGGGCCTCAAAGCCTCAGAAATATAGCAGACAGACTTTACACAATGCCAGCTGTTAAGACCCCGAGCGTGGCTCGCAGTTACCGTGGATACATACAGCGGTATGATCATGGTCACAGAACATCCCAACACCAATTCCAAAGCGACCATCCAACATTGGCTGACAGCCATGGCATGGCTTGGAGTTCCAAAATAAATCAAGACAGACAACGGCACAAACTTCATCTCAAAGACAGTCCAAGCATTCATCTCGAAATGGAACATCGCCTTGGTACATGGCATCCCGTACAACAGCACCGGACAAGCCATCACTGAAAGAGCAAATCAGACTCTAAAAACTAAACTGGAAGTACTAGCAAAGACAGAAGGTTTCACCAATACCATTCCCCCGAGTGACCAGACGAGCATACTAGCAACCGCGCTGCTAGCGTTGAATCAATTCCCTAGGAGGGATAAAACAAACAGTCCCACCCAGAGACACTGAACCACTTGAGCACTAGAGAAAGGCCCACGGGTTGTGATCAAAAATGAACTAGGGGAGTGGGAACAAGGTTGGAGACTAGTACTCACGGGGCAGGGGTATGCGGCCGTTAAAAAAGATGGGGACATTAAATGGTGTCCACTCAAATCTATCAAACCAGAGCTTCAGCGTGGAGCTAATGAGAATTGTGACACTTTGTCGCAGGACTGGATCATCGGACACCCCCGCAACCCGTACGCCCCACAACCAGGAAAGAGAGAGAGACCACCGAGCAACCTGGCATCACCTGAGAAGCTCGCACCATCAAAATCAGAACAGCAAAGGTATCTTTGTGTTATCTTATTTCTAGGGTTAGTAGGCGGAGGACAGGCAGACACAAAGCATTACCCTCACCAGTTGTTCAGGTGGGCTCTACGCCATCTCTCAGGTGAGAGGGTCATCAAAGAAATTGTTACAGCCGACACCCCATCTTTTGAGTTCAGGCTAAAAGACATTTTTCCCTCATAAAAAGGTTCCCCAAATTCGAGGAGACGACATTATTTCAGACCTATTGGTTCCCTGCTTCCAACCCAGGAAAAAGTTACTGTAATTACCCAGGGTATGGATATTGTGGATATTGGGGGTCTGAAACTATTGTGACAAGCAATAGATGGAAACCACAACAGCCTGATAAGTTCCTGCAAATTAAGTATACTCCCCACGGCTGTCTCGAAACAAAATTTGATATGGATGGGTATGTGATCTTGCCCCAAGGCAGGAAACAGCACACCTGCACAGGCTATCCTGCAGCCGCCCCATGATGGCTGGGCCACGGGCAAAGCGTGGACAGCGTTTGTTCATCTTTCTCACCGCATCTGGACGAACATACACAATCTGGTTCTTGGAATGAGTAGACCCAGGAAGGAGATCGCAGCTAACCATAGCTCTAGCCACAAAACACAGATGCTAAAATCTACCTCCTCCCCATCCGATCTCTTAGCCAAACCAACTCTCTCCAATCCATTTTTAAGCGTGTTAAATGCTACCTTTTTATCGTTAAACCAATCAAACCCAAACCTCACAGAATCATGCTGGTTATGCTATGATGCACGACCCCCTTTTTACAAAGGTGTTACCCTCAATCTCCCACTCATCTTTTCAAAGTCAGACAGTCCACACCAATGCAAATGGGACACCCCCCGGAGAGGCATTAAACTAAGCCAGGTTAAGGGCCAAGGCTAATGCTTTAGCAATGCAACCTTGGCAAAGTAGATGGGCAATGTCTGCTGGGAATTCGTCAAACTTAAAGGGGGGAAGTTCCAGTGGGTGATCCCAGCTGCATCGGGAATGTGAGAGTCTGTCAACGATCCGGGGTAAGCCCATGCGTACTCCTTGACAAATTTGATCATTCTACTGACTTTTGTGTCCAAGTTTTAATTGTCCCCAGAGTCCAGTATCGCAAGGAAAAAGAAGTGTACCGCTTGTTCGAGGAACCCGGCCGGCTCCACAAGCGAGAAGTGATAACGGGCATCACCATCGCAATGCTCCTCAGTTTAGGAGGTAACGGCGCTGCCACAGGCGTCTTGGCCGTTGCAACACAACATCAAGGACTGGCCCAACTACAGATGACTGTCAACGAGGACTTGCAGAGAATCAAGAAATCCATTTCTTCCCTAGAAAACCCTTTCCTCACTCTCAGAGGTCATCCTCCAAAACAGGCAAGGACTGGACCTTTTGTTCATGCAGCAAGGAGGCCTGTGGAGAGTATTGTTCAAACTTGGTTAGCTGAGAGAGGACATAGTCAAGCAGAGTTACTGCAGATGGCCTAAGTAGAGCAAAGGCTAGCCCAGGGACAAAGGTCCTTGGGACAAGGGGGTTGTGCTGACAATGCTTATCGCAGCAAGAAAAAACAGAACTAAAACAGGACTAAAAACCGCAGACATATAACAGCAAACCACAGAAATATAGAAGTAGTTAAAAACAGAATATTGCAAAAACTAACTTATACAAGATGAAGATAACCAATAATGAGCTTGGCTTTTGTAATATGTATGAAGCTAATTAAGAAGTGTATAAAAGCAGAACTGTTTTATCAATAAAGGAAGTTTTGGAGTCTTGCTGATAACCACCTGGTGTCCGCTATCTCACTTTCACCGACAAATGGCGACCCCGACGTCGACCTCCTGATCAACAAAGAAAACGGGGGAGGACGTGCCACGGCGGAGAAAGTAGGAGTTGGGTCCTGATCGCAGCCAGGACGGTGCAAAAATCTGCCAAACAGACGGCACCCCCGAAGACCATAAAGTTGGTTTTGGGCCATACGTGCCACCGGAGCCTGGAGAGCTGCAACAGCGCTGACGACAGAGATGGATAGGCAAGTGGCATATGAATTATTTACTCGTAATTTGCAGCAGTGCAATGTTCAGGGAATTGATTTAAAAAAGGATTTACCAGGGTTATTAGCATGGGGGTATGCAAAGGGTTGTTTTGTTGTGCCGCAGACAGTACATGAATTGTCAGAATGGCGTAAACTGGGTGATAAACTATGGGAGGCTGTGATAGATGAAGATAAGACGGCAAAGAAGTTGAGTAAAATATGGAGAATAGTGCATAATGCTTTGTTGCAGAAGGTAGTAGAGAAAAGGGCAGCTGGGCAGGCTATTGAAGCACATAAAAAGAATTTGTCTTACGGGCTTGAGAAAGGACCACCATTGGCCCCAGGGATAACATCTGTGCGAATTCCAATTGCTGGGACGACAGGGAATGGCAATGTTGACTCAGAGGACGACTCACCCACACCGTCTGCTCCTTTACTTGAGAAGCAGGAGGTTGTGCAAAGTAAAGATGATAAAGAGCCACGGCCCCCGTCTCAGACACAAGGCATGCAAAATCCAATCCCGGGTCCTGAAGGGGACTCGTTGGAGAGGATGGCACGGCAAAGACAGGAGGCATGGAAGTGCTTGGCACAACAGTCGGTGATGGATGGGGATGGGAATGTAGTCCCTACCTCTGGATTTATGGCATTCCCTGCGACATTTACGCCTTTATATGACCAGCAAGGCAACCCAGCAGGGATGCAAGCAGATTTCCATCCTTTGGATTGGAAAATGCTAGCGCAACTAAGACAGACAGTGAGCCAATTTGGATTTAAGAGCGAGCCCGTAAGACAAATGTTGGATTACCTATTTGACACACAGGTTCTTTTGCCAAATGATTTAAGGGGTATTTCACGTTTGATTTTATCTGAACATCAGTTGATACTATTTGGGGCACATTGGCAAGCGTTAATTCAAGAATCAGTGGCTACACAGCGTCAGCAGGGTGACCCACTGCATGGAGTAACTATGGATGAATTGATGGGGACAGGAAATTTTATCAGGACTGAGGCACAGTTGTTGATGGGAGCAGATAAAGCTCGAGAGGCCATAAAATTGTTTCGCAATGCTTTAGATAAGGTTAAGGAGCCTGGGGGTTTGCCTGCTTACATGGGAGTGAAACAAGGACAAGATGAGACATTTGGTGCCTTTGTTGATAGAATAGCAGTTGCAATTAACAAGGCAGGAGCACCAGAATGGATGAAAGTTCACTTAATAAGACAGTGTGTAATACAAAATAGCCTTCCAAATATTCAGAGACTTATAGCCACTTTGCCAGGGAATTGGGGAATAGAAGAGTTGCTGGAGCGAGCTTCTATGATACCAACAGGAAGTCAGGCATTTTTAGCCGATGCTATAAAGGAATTGGGAGCAGGTTTACAAAAACAGGCAGAGGCTGCTCAGTCTCAAGTGTTAGCCGCCCTTGCTCCTCTCCAGGCCTCCACGGTCACTAACAACAGTAACCCATCCGCCAAATGTTATCGATGCGGAAAAGGGGGTCATATCCGACGTGCTTCCCAAGCAGCAGGAGTTTGGTGCCAGAAGTGTCAATCTGACACACACAATACAACTGCCTGTCGCCGCAAGTCGGGAAACCACAAGCAGAGCGCGTCCGGCCGCGCTATGACACAAGTGGCCGGAGGGAGAGTAACAGCGCCACCGCCTGTCTCCAACCAGCAACAGCAGGGTCCCTTGGCTTGGACCTGGCAGCAGCAATAGATGTTACCCTGTATACCAATCGGCCAAGTAAAATACCAACTGGAGTTAAAGGCCCCATAATAATTAATGGACAGGCATTTGGAGCTTTGCTTTTGGGACAATCATCAGCATTTATATTGGGACTTTTTGTTTTACCTGGAGTAATTGATGCGGATTATACTGGGGAGATACAAATTATGGCTTACACCCCTTACCCACCATTGAAAGTGGAGAAAGG
The DNA here is from genome assembly GCF_029582105.1 of Oenanthe melanoleuca. Classification (NCBI taxonomy): domain Eukaryota; kingdom Metazoa; phylum Chordata; class Aves; order Passeriformes; family Muscicapidae; genus Oenanthe; species Oenanthe melanoleuca. Next base: position 8,692,710 of record NW_026612650.1, read on the forward strand.
TCAACGCATAGCTCAGCTGCTACCACTACCGCAATTGACTGCTGGACTAACTCCAAAAACAAAAATTTCTCGAAATTTTGATGGGTTTGGGTCAACGGGACTTACTTTGCTAACTTTGGATTTAAGGGATCGGCCAAGGAAAACCGTCAAGATTACCTTCCAAGGGGATGAAATTTCCATCTCAGCACTACTTGACACCGGAGCAGACACAAGTATTGTTAGCCCCGAGATATGGCCAAATCGCTGGCCTTCCTATGCATCTACACAGACAGTGACTGGAGTTGGAGGTTATACTTTGGCCAAAAAATCGCCGACAGTAACGCTGCATATAGATGGACAACAACTCAACATGGTTTTTTCCATTGTGCCGTTACCTCCTTCAGTTTGCTGTTTGATTGGCCGTGATGTACTTTCCCAATTGGGTGGAGTGCTGACAAACGTGCACCCTTTGGGGTAACTGCCATTGCTTGGACTTTCCCCCTTCCACTCACCTGGACAACTGAGGAACCAGTGATGGTTAAGCAATGGCCATTAAAAAGGGAAAGTCTTGAACAAGCTCATCAGCTGGTAAAGGAACAGTTTCAACAAGGACATTTAAAACTATCTACAAGCCCCTGGAATACACCCATTTTTGTGATAAAGAAAAAATCAGGAAAATACAGACTTTTACATGACCTGAGAGCTGTAAACAACCAAATGGAACCAATGGGAGCCCTGCAGCCGGGACTTCCTAACCCAGCCATGATACCAGAAAATTGGCCTATTTTGATTATTGATCTTAAGGACTGCTTTTTTACCATCGCCTTGCATCCAAATGACACAAAACGTTTTGCATTTACATTGCCAGCCATTAACAGAGGTGAGCCAGATAAAAGATTTGAATGGACAGTTTTGCCACAGGGGATGCGTAATTCACCTACATTATGCCAACTATATGTAGATGCTGCTTTACAACCACTGAGACAGAAAATGCCACGGACAATAATTTACCATTATATGGATGATATTCTGTTTTCACAAGACTGAATTTACAGATGAACAAGTAGGGATTATTAAATCCACCTTGGCAGACTTTTTACTGGTTGTGGCACCAGAGAAAATACAACTATCAAAACCTTGGAAATATCTTGGTTGGACTATAACTGAACAAAAGGTTAAGCCACAAAAATTACTAATGGATATAAGGATTTCAACCTTGCATGAAGCCCAAAAACTTTTAGGAGACTTACAGTGGTTAAAGCCGATTACAGGCATTTCAAATACATTGCTGCAAGCCTTGCAACCGTTGTTAAAAGGAACAGATCCTTGCACTCCTGTTCACATCACCCCGCAACAGGAAGAGACGCTGCAACAAATTGTGAAATGTATAACAGATGGATTTGTATCCCGCAAACAACCTGATTGCCCAATAAATTTTACCATCTGGCATGGTAATGGACACTTATTAGGAGCACTTACTCAGCTAGAAAAGAAAACGGGGAAGCCAAGGATATTAGAATGGATATCACCACCTTTACAAACAAGGAAAACAATAACCACAAAAATTGAAAATTTGGCTATGCTACTTAGAAAAGGACGATTGCGCATTTTAGAAGTCACAGGACAAGAACCAGCAGTAATTTACCTGCCCATAGAGAAACCGACATTGGACTGGTACCTGTTGAATTCTACAGAGTTTGCTGAGGCACTACGGGGATCTGGAGCACAGGTGGAAACTGGAGCCTTAGCACCTAAGGCACTGCAGTGGATTGGAGAATGGAGTTGGATTACCAAGACGCTGCGGGAAGAAACACCCATAGCTAATGCCACAACAGCCTTCACGGATGCCGGGAAAAAGTCTCGCCGAGCGGCTATCGTGTGGAAAGAAAAAGCAGAATGGAAGCAACAGATTCTTGAAGCAACACCTGAAGATAGCCTGCAGACATTGGAGCTATTAGCAGTGACATGGGCCGTTACTCATTTAGATGGACCTTTAAATGTAGTGTCTGATTCTCTTTATGTGGTGGGAGTGGTATGTAGAATAGAGGATGCTAGTGTGAAAAAGGTTAGCAACAGGAGATTGTATGAGCTGTTTTTACAGTTAAAGAGAGCCCTAATGGAAAGAAAAGAGCCCTATGCAGTGATTCACATTCGAAGTCACAAATGGGATTTGGGTTTAGGAGAAGGAAATGCAAGAGCTGATAGATTGGTGATGCCGGTTGAAAACTTGCCTTTGATTAGTAAAACAGTAATGGCTAGAGAGGCACATAATGCATATCATCATAATGCTAAAGGATTGGTGAGGCAGTTTGGTATTAACATTAGTGAGGCCAAGGCTATTGTTAGAGCATGCCCTATTTGTAGTCACCATAACGGGGGAGTAGGACTAGGATGTGGAGTGAACCCAAGAGAAATAAAGATCAATGAAATATGGCAGATGGATATAACACACCTACAGAGTTTTGGAAGATTGAAAAATATCCATGTCACCATAGACACTTTTAGTGGGTTCATATGGGCCACAGCACAGGCAGGAGAAAAAGCTATTCATGTTATCAGACACCTTTCTAGCTGCTTTGCAGTCATGGGGGTTCCAGCTAAAATTAAAACAGACAATGGTCCTGCCTATGTCAGTGGTAAAGTCAGAAAGTGGTTAAAATCTTGGAGAATAAAACATGTTACTGGAATACCACATTCTCCCACTGGACAAGCAATTATCGAGAGAGCCCATGGAACATTAAAGCGCTTTATACTCAAGCAAAAAGATCAGGTTGATCCATATACAAAATTATCCAAGGCTCTTTACGTTATCAATCATTTGTGTGTTTTTGGGGAAAACAAGGATCCTGCAGCCATTAGACATCATACATCATACAGCACAGGAGGTACCCAGCCAAAAACCTGGGTTCGATACAAAGACCCTAAAACAGGGATATGGCAGGAAGCAGCAAAAGTTTTGTTTTGGGGCAGAGGTTATGTGTGTGTTTCTACTCCTTCAGGAACATTATGGGTGCCAGCCAGATGGACTAAAGTGGTACTGCAGAAACCTGTGAATGATTCCAGAGTTGGAACTGGACAGCAGGCTTTGACGACTGAGGAACAGACTATTCTTTCAACAGGAAATAGAGGAACTAGAGGTTTTGCTGGACATACCAATTTTTTGTGATTGGGAATCTGATCCTGATACCTTTTTGTGGGATTTAGATAAGTGTAAATGACAAGTGATTAGAGAGATTGTTAAAAAACATTTGGATTTGAGATCTGGCAAATGCTGGAATTGTAAAGGAGCAGGAAGGTTTGGGATTAGAAGGATGGCTTAAATCCTTTGGATTAGGTCCATGGCTCGTTTTTTTTTTTTGCAACAATTAATAACCATAGGAGTTGTTGTTTTTGCTATTTTGCTTTTTGTGCCATGTATTGTAAAGTGCTTGCAGAATATGGTATTACGATTGGTAAATCAAAAGTGGGAAACAAATTTGTTAGCCCAAAAAAAGAAAACGGGGGAAGTGTGGAGAGTATTGTTCAAACTTGGTTAGCTGAGAGAGGACATAGTCAAGCAGAGTTACTGCAGATGGCCTAAGTAGAGCAAAGGCTAGCCCAGGGACAAAGGTCCTTGGGACAAGGGGGTTGTGCTGACAATGCTTATCGCAGCAAGAAAAAAACAGAACTAAAACAGGACTAAAAACCGCAGACATATAACAGCAAACCACAGAAATATAGAAGTAGTTAAAAACAGAATATTGCAAAAACTAACTTATACAAGATGAAGATAACCAATAATGAGCTTGGCTTTTGTAATATGTATGAAGCTAATTAAGAAGTGTATAAAAGCAGAACTGTTTTATCAATAAAGGAAGTTTTGGAGTCTTGCTGATAACCACCTGGTGTCCGCTATCTCACTTTCACCGACAGAGGCCTGTGAGCCACCTTAAAAGAGGAATGCTGCTTTTATGCGGACCACACCGGAGTCGTTAGAGACTCCATGGCCGAACTGAGAAACCAACTAAACCTAAGAAAAATGGACAGAGAAGCTTAACAGGGCTGGTTCGAGTCATGGTTCAACCAGTCCCCATGGCTCACCACCCTAATTTCTACCCTAATAGGCCCACTCACTATAATCTTACTAACACTAATCTTCGGGCCTTGCATATTAAACAAATTGGTGCTATTCGTTAAAAAGCGTTTAGAAACGGTTAACATTATGTTCATGGAACGCCGACAATTACTTCAAAGCGTGCCTGTTACAAACACATTTACAATTTTATACTAACTTTACTAACCCATAAAATTTCATAATGTCTACATTTTATAGTTTTATACGATTTTTACTAATCATGAGGAAGGGGGGAAATGTGGAGAGTTAGGGATATGTGTGCAGAAGATATCGGGTTGTACGGTCAGTCAGGACCCCTTCCCCCCTTGCAGTCAGACCTTTGCTCCATACCAGGCCGCACCCAGCCGGATGTGAGCAGAAGGAAATGACACTGACTGCCCAAGCTATAAAAACCCTTGTGACCCTTCAATAAACGCCATTTGCTGTCCACCACGTTGGTGTCCAGGAGCATATGGACTGAGTGGCCTGGGGTTAAGGCTGCCGTGTCAGGCTTGAACCAGGTCGCCAAGCAATAGTGACCCCACAAATTGAGGACCTCACTCCAAAATAATCAGGGACACCCCCCAGAGGCCCCCCAAAAATGAGGGGACCCCTTGAAAAAGTTAGGATGCCCAGAAAGGGAGCCCCAAAAAAGGGGAGACCACCAAAAGCTGTAGGGGAAAGGGAGAGTTAAGAGTCCCCCCTGCCCGGATTTTGGGGGTCCCCAAGGTTCCCAAATTTTTGGGGTCTCACCCTCCTGGATTACAGGACCCCCCTACACTGAAATAAAGGAAAGGTGTGCATACATCTGCTGGGGGGGGGGGGGGGGGGGGGGGGGGGGCAGTGTTTGTTGGTATTTGTGGGAAATTTCCCAAAAATTTTCTGGAAAATCCACTAAAATTCCCAAAATTCCCAACAAAATTCCCCCTAAAAAAAAATTAAAAAAAAAAAAAAATCCAAAAAAATTACCCAAAAAATTCCACCAAATTCCTACCCTGGGATCCGCAAACAGACCCTAAAATTTCACAAAAAATTCCCAGCAAAATCCCCCGAAAAAATTCCCCCCAAAATCCCTAACTATTCCAAAAATAAGGTCCCTAAAATTTCTGCAAAAATTTCCCCAAAAATTCCGGAAAAAATCCTCCACATTCCAACATGGAGATCTCCAAATATTCCCTAAAACTACCCCAAAATTTCCCCTCAAAATCCCCCCTAAAATTCCACCAAAAATTAAATAAAAAAATACCCCCCAAAAATTCCTAATAACATTGCCAAAAAATTCTCCAAAAATTCCCCCCACAAATTCTGCCAAATTACACAAAG